>NC_140173.1:89595572-89808072 GCF_963971535.1 Notolepis coatsorum
ACCCAATAAGGACTCAGAAACTGGAATTAAGGACCCCAACATTTTGCCATCCTTCCTCTGCAGAGTTCAAATAAACACACTTTTATTAGCTAAATAAATAAATAATAAATAAATAGCAAAAGTGTATTGTCATGAGCTGAATAGACACTTCTTCAGGAGGCCAGATTGCTTGGAGTTATAATAGATGAAACACTCTATTGGTCAACTCACATTAACAATATTGTAACAAAAATGAGCAGAAGTATTTCAATTATTAGACGGAATGCCTATTTTTTAACAGACACAGCTACCAAGCAAGTCATACAATCACTAGTTTGTCACATCTGGACTACTGTCCAGCCATCTGGTCAAATGCATCCAAACAAGACTTAAATAAAATACAGCTTACTCAAAATAGAGCTGCAAGACTTGCATTGCATAGCTCAATTAGAAACAGTGTTGAGAAAATGCACAAGGAACTGTCATGGATGAGAGTCAATGAGAGACTAGTGTGTAGTCTTATTTTGTTTATAAGAAATATTTATACTTTACATAAACCTGTGTGCCTCTTTTTGCAGCTGGTGCAAAATACACTTATTATGTACAGTGTCTTTATATCTGTATCACTGTACATAATAATACTACAACTCTGTACACTACATACATCTGATTCAGAAACTGGAATTAAGGACCCCAACAGTTTATTAATAGACTTGTTTTTCTGCTGTGAATGTCTCGAGTTGATGTCGTCATCAGTCCGCACACATTAGCAGTTAGCCAGAGCGAGCAGTACTGTGTATCCCATGACAATGTACTAGTAAATATCCCTAAAATACTCTGTTCCGCCCCAATACATTGCAACAACGTCCACCGTATACCACACACTACTATAACCGTGGCATCAGAATTCACGCCACACACATACTCGGCACGTAAATATATAAAATAGCGCCGTGCAAGCTAATTATCCTAGCTAGCCTTGAGTCCTACAGTAAACCAAAACAGTAGCGCATCTGGAGCTGTGGTGCGTAAGCACGTCATCACGTAACGTTGGTTGTTGTTAGTGAGTGTGTTGAGCCGAGGCTGAGCGGAGCCAAACTTGGAAAATCGATATATCGAAACTTTGCGACCACGTTTCATGTTTATTTCGAGGAACTTAAATAAGATACACCTTACTCAAAATAGAGCTGCAAGACTTGCATTGCATAGCTCAATTAGAAACAGTGTTGAGAAAATGCACAAGGAACTGTCATGGATGAGAGTCAATGAGAGACTAGTGTGTAGTCTTATTTTGTTTATGAGAAATATTTATACTTTACATAAACCTGTGTGCCTCTTTTTGCAGCTGGTGCAAAAAGACACTTATTATGTACAGTGTCCTTATACCTGTATCACTGTACATAATAATACTACAACTCTGTACACTACATACATCTGATTCAGAAACGGGAATTAAGGACCCCAACATTTTGCCATCCTTCCTACCCAAAAGCAAACCAATTATTTTTGGAGTCTGTTACAGCAGACAACTTTTATGATGTTCTAGAGAGGAGATACAGTATGAATGATCCCAACAGGCCACCTTGTTTATGGTTTGATTCAGTTTTAAATAGACAATAATAAAAATAGTAAGATAAAATAGACAGAGTAAAATAGTGCAGTGCAATAAAATAGTAGAATAGAATAGATAAAACTTATTTTTTTACAATGACAATTTTATTAACATATTGCAGAATGGGTACAATACAGTAGGCTACGGCTCAAAACACACAATTGTTAAGGGGATGCAGACCAGAGAAAGACGTTTGTCTTGTTTACATCAGGGTCCCCCTTTCTTCTTTCATTATTCTATTTTCCGCTTTGACCTCCATTATTTTCTATAATTAATGGCAAAACCTTTACCAAACCAGTTATGAGGTTGTTGCATGTTTCTATTGTGAGTTTATTTGCCCAAAAAAGGTGATGGCATCCACCAAAGCCTCCTTTGTGAGCGGTTTTGCCTCTCTTCGAATGAAGTCTTTTAGCATGTGCCAAACAATTTTAATGGGGTTCAGATCTGGAGACTCAGCGGGTGTTTTGACCCAATTAATCCCCTCTGCTTCAATGCAAAGTGCAGCTGTGTGTTTTGGGTCATTGTCTTGGAAGAATCGGTGTCGTCTCCCAAAGGTTGCACGTATGTAGGGGCCGGCCGCTGCCTTGATGATGGATTCCTCAAAAAACACCCGGTCCATGATCCCATCAAAAATTACCAGAGGGCCCCGGCCCATTGTGGAAATCGCTCCCCAAACATGGAGTTTCAATGGGTGTTTTGGGGCTGGTTTAACCATTCGATGGCCTTTCTTGGAGAAGCACTGTCTAGCAAAATGTTCTAGTGACACACTGCTTTCGTCTGTGAAAATGACGTCATGCCACGTTTCATATGTGTCAAGCCATAGGTGAGCTTGTGCAAGTCGTAATTCTTTATTCTGTTCCCGAATCATTGGCCAGAATTTTGTCTGGCCATATCTCCAGCCAAGACGTCTACGCGCTCCCCGTATCGCACTCAGTCCGACACGGACCCCAAACACGTCATCCAGCTGTTTCTGGACTTGTCTTGCAACCATGCAGTCGCGGGCCTTGGTCATCTCGTCGATAGCAGCCATGACATTGCTATAGAGAAAGAAAAAAAGAGGACATTAATTGATGCATACAGTCACGCCAATATGATGATTATAATAAGTCCCTGCAACATATGTTTGCATTATTAAACCATGAAGATGCTTTAAAAAATTATTAAATGAAAATGGCAACATTATTTCACTACTGTACACAGTATGTGCTACTGTAATATCGATAGAACAAATACTTACTCAGACAATTTAGGTGGCGCTCGAGGTTGTGGTTCTTTCCTTTTGTAATGCGTCCAAACTGTGTTCTGTGTAACGTGGATTCCAACCGATGCAAGATGTTGCTGAATTCGTTTTGTCGACATGCCTTGAGATCGAAGTCTGCGCACATCTCTCGAGTGTTGTTTGCAAATTTTAGTCATTTTGGGCAGCAACACAACATGACACTGTACAAACTATAACACTTTATATATACAGTAGTACAGTAGTGGATTGATCTGATTGGTCTGATACAGATGGGCCATTCGCGGGTTTGAGGCGGGGCTTCGTGGCGTAGACAAGTATTAGTGGCCTGAACAAGTATTTGCACTACTGCGCATGCGGATGAGGGGGGGGGGGGGGAGTCCAACTTGTTCAATTCATCATAACATTTAGAGACATACAAATATAGACTTATATATAGCCACTAGCCAGCCCAAAAACAAGAACTCATCATCATAAAGGAGGTTTTGTTTTTTTGTTTTTGTTTTTATTAAGGATTCCCATTAGCTGGTGCCATGGCTCCCAGCTAGTCTTCCTGGGGTCCACACAACACAATACATAAAACAGTTAATGCATAGATCAATACAAAACAAGTTGCTCAAACACAAAATATGGAGTCTTGCTGTTAATGACTGATTTACACAATACAAGTGAGTTAGACGATAACCTTTTTTCAACTGTGAGCCAGGAAAGACCAGCATGCATACGGTTGACATTGGACCTTAGTGAGCAACCCAAAGCCAACCGTGCTGCCCTGTTCTGGACAATACCTGTAGTCTCCTGATCTCACCTTTGGTGGCAGATGACCAGGGCCCTATTCCCCGTACCTGGTTCAACTAAGTCGATCAAGAGTCCCATTATCCAGCTTCAGTTAACCCGATGTTTGAAGCCGGGATTTTCATGTTCCTCGAAGGTGGATTCAGTCTCGTTAACTCGAACCAGATCTGAGACCCAGGATAAGTGCGCGCGGCCGCTTCAGTTGAAAAGCCATCACGTATCGATAGCAGAGATCCTGATTTTCTAACGGCATTGATTGATTAATTGATTTAAAACTTTATTAACAGATTGCATTACGGCTCAATCGCCTCGCCGACAAGTTAAATGCGTTATCTATAGGCTAATTTTAAGTCCCTCATTACCCCAATCAATCAGATTATATTTCTTTAAACTTGCCTGCTGGCAGTAGGTTTATGGAATGGATAATCAAATGAGATCTTGCTAGCGAAAATAATTAGTTAAACTGTTATACGGAATAAGGACACGGCTCTCTTACCCATTGATTGATGTATGGTGGATCTTTTACTAGTCTACACTGTGGTGTAACGGTGTCTGCTTTTGACTTTCACACAGGCGGCCCGGGTTCGAATCCCACTTCTCCTAGTCTTTTCCTTCTTTTTGCAATGTAGGAATAATTCAATTTGGTGCACGTTGAGAGCTATATAAAGAATGACATCCTCAATGCATGTAGATTTATAATATTTTAACTTAAAACTAGGCTACTTTTGCGTATAATCATTAATATTATATTCCAAAAAAATTATATTGGAAAAGCAGGGTTTCGAACACCGGTCGCCCGGTTGCCAAGATTCAGCACTAGCCGCTGCGCCACTGTGCCAGATGGGATATACTCATTGTTTATGCATTAATGGACGAGAGACCCGTGTTTAGAATATTTTTCTTACCAAAAAAAGAAGTTTTATCTCTTTATTCTCAAATGCATTAATGTGACGTCAACGGCTCATTCAATTTCTCAAATCCGTCAAACAGCGCATCTCATCAGACATTTTAATCCCAGTTACAATATCACACGAAAACCACAATCCCCGCATAGACACTTCAATTTTATGCTTGAATGAAACACAATCCGGCGCTCCGTTAAGCAAATCTACAGCGGAGATTAATATATGAAACTAATCAGAGCCAAATGGTTTCATTAATTAAAAATATCCCCGCGGAATTCACATTTGCAATGAGCCGTTATTAAAATAACCACATGCAGCGTGTATCGCGACTCCGAGCGCCGTATATGACGTGCATTATTTTATTTAGGACAAAGTAAATCTATAGGCTCAATATGATTTATTATCAGAGTTTAGTTCTATTATTATACATTTCAAAAGCCCCCTCTAGGAAAACGAAGCACAGAAACGTAATTCAGAATGGTATAATGCCAGATCCTAGACTGTGAGAATCATTTCAGGAAACGAGCTGTCACTTCTTTGCGGGGGCGTGGCCATGGTTCATCCGGCTAACTTGAACTTAACCCTGCTCTCGACCAGGCTCAAACTTTTTGATCTGTTGTCATGGTGATTTAGACAATCCAGCTTCGGGGAATGGGAAGGTCCGGCTTAAGTCAGACTTGACCGAAAGTTATCCGGCTAACTCAGTTATCCAGGTACGGGGAACGGGGCCCTGATCACCGAACAATAATCAACATGACACAGGACTATACTCTGAATAATCTGACGTAGAAGAGAACGATCAACAAAAGAAGCACATTTTCTTTATTAACAGATTGCAGAATGGGTACAGTACAGTACAGCTCAATACATACAATTGTTAAGGGGATGCAGACCAGAGAAAGACTTTCGTCTTGTTTACATCAGGGTCAATTGCATATTTGCATCTCGTTACGTTAGTCATAGCCTATTCATAGGCTACTGTTGTTTGACAAAAGACACACTCATTAGCGCCACTCGACTCCTATACAACCAGAAACGTGTCAGACTCAGCTGAGCTCCCGATCGACGATATCCGTTGAGTTCATTGTGTGTGTGTGTGTGTGTGTGTGTGTGTGTGTGTGTGTGTCTGTGTGCTGACACATCACTAATATACAACTTAACTTTCGTCTCGTTTACATAGATCCCCATAGCCCCACCAAGTATGGCTTAGTCAGTATTCCAATGTACAGTGTACAGTGTCGTCGTCCCCCCCTACCCAACCCCCCCCCCCCCCCCCCCTTTCAGATTTGATGGTCTCTCAGTGCCAATTTCAAAGCAGTCCAGAATAACCACAACACGATTGCCAAAAGCCTCTACAAACTGATGTGGCATGGTTAGTTGGAGGCAATGTCTGAATGGGTACAGTACAGTACAGCTCAATACACACAATTGTTAAGGGGATGCAGACCAGAGAAAGACTTTCGTCTTGTTTACATCAGGGTCCCCCATTTTCAATTCATAGTGATATTTGATGTATTTGATGATGATGATGATGTCTGATGTATTCAGGGCCATTTCACGTTGATTAAACGTTACACATTACATCCTGCTAAATGAACGTTAGCTAATGTCACAGTACGGCCAGCCTTGCGGTCGCATTCATAACGATAACGTTAACTTGACAGCAAATGTGGATATGCATTTGAGCAGTTGCAAGTGTTAGTTGATTAGTTGACTAATCATTCTGACATAACTGCAGTAATAACGTTAAACCTAAGTTAACTTACCAGTTAATTCAGTACATGATGCACAGGACATGATAAAAATAGTCGACGGGTCCATCCAGTTACATTTTCCCCCAACTAGAGAGGCAGAGTAGGGGCGGGTCTTCGGTGCCAGCAGTTCGGTTGTCTCAACGTAAAGAATAATACTGTACTGCTTAGCTGATTATCCATAAAAAACGCACGTTAATCGAAAATCGAATCGAATACCACACCATTACTGTACCAATGACAGTCAAATAATCTACAGAAAAGCATTACATTTGCAAAATAATATGTCCAAGACTAGTGTCGCATGCACACACACACACACACACAGACTGTAGGATAGCTCCCTCTCTCCACCGTGTAACTCGACTCCCCCTACTGGTTGAACCAGGCAGAGCAGCGTCAGCAGACGTCAACTTGCGTCAACCAACGGCATCTAGCTGGATACCGGCGGGAGAGTCCTCGTTTTTCAGTCCCACATCTGTACATACATACATTTATACATACATACATTCATACATACATACATACATACATACATACATACATACATACATACATACATACATACATACATACATACATACATACATTCCATACATACTGGGGATGTCCGATATTATCGGCCTACCGATATTATCAGCCGATATCGGCATTAAAATGTGATACCGGAAAATATCGGTATCGGTTTTCAATTTAATTTTTTTTTTTTTTTATTTAAATTTTTTACATTTCTATAGAAATTATGTCCGATATTATCGGCCTACCGATATTATCGGCCGATATCAACATTAAAATGTGATATCGGTTGATATCGGTATCGGAAATTAAGAGTTGGACAATATCGGTATATCGGTATCGGTAAAAAAGCCAATATCGAGCATCCCTAATACATACATACATACATTACACATACATACACACATACATACAAGCATACATACACAAATACATACAATCATACATACAAGCATACATACAACCATACATACATACACACATACTGTGGCAGATCTCACCCCCCCTTTCATGGATATGTGAAGGAGGGAAGATACTATTGCCACGGAAGGAGTAGAGACAATTAGGTAGCTGATTAGTACTAATAGAACACACCTGTGCATTATTAACACTTTGAGTGCCAGCCACGAGAAGCTCGTTAGTTCATGCCATGTGTTGAGTGCCAACGACGATAAATCTCGTTATTAACACTTTGATCGCCAGGGTTAAATTCATAATTTACTATGGAGAAGTTCCCCTTCTTTGCAGGGCTATAACTTTTTAAATTGTATTGCTAAATTGACATTACTATGGCCCAGTCAACGTCCTATATCTATTGTTCAGGGTGTAGCAACGTTATACTTTTTCATTCACATATTCTTTTAGAGTAATTAGAGATGAATACTGAAGAACTAGAATCATTAGAGGTTCTCAAAGTGAGGTCCATGTCCATGAGAGGGATCTGGGCAGTCCCCATAGAAAATTCAAAGTTAACAGGACCAAATCATCAGTTTCTTATTTATTTATTTAACCTTTATTTAGCCAGATAAAACATTGATCTGGTCCAAGAGGCCCCAAAAGGAGTACAAATATACATATATACACATATATATACATATATATATAATATATATACTTATACAACGGCATGCAAATTTCTCGATTCTGATTGGCCATTCACACGTCTTTATTGGTAACAATCCACGGTCCTGGGCTCAGGACCCGCCCACAACCAAATCACATAACCCTCCCCGGCTCACTCCGGGAGAAAACAGGATCGCGGAGATCAAATGGTTATGTTGAAAGCACCATAACGACTAAATATGAAGCGATTCTGTCAAGGGGAATGTGTTAGTATTTTAAACAATGTTGGATGATGTAATTGATGGGTCTTGACTCAATCTAGAACAAAAGAAAAATCGCGGATTGATTGATAGATTAATTGATTGATTTAAATTTCTTCCTTCCTACTTTCTTGCAGCGTTCTCTCTCACACTGTCCGACGCTGGCGTACCCACAAACACACACACACACATACACACACACACACACACACACACACACACACACACACATACACACACGCACACACACACTGTGACACACACACACACACACACACACACACACGCACACACACACACACACACTCCTGTCTGCAACAGCGGGGGAGTCAGACTGAGAGAGAAGCAGCGCTGTTTTAAGTGAGCATGGTCTATTGAATTGATTGATTGGTTGATTGCTAATTTTATTACTGTACCCCTGGTTTCCAACTGGTTAAGTTTAGGCTAAAAGAAATAAATAAAAAAATAGGGCGAAGAAAACGTTTTTTTCCTATAGGGCAAAGAAAACGTTTTAATAAATTTTCAATCAATCATTCCAATAATACACAGTTGGATGTGTTAGTTGGTTGGATGCACTTCAAGCTGCTTCCACATGAGGCAACTTCTCTCAATCATTCCAATAATACACAGTTGGATGTGTTAGTTTGGTTGGATGCACTTCAAGCTGCTTCCACATGGAGTTGTGGGAACTACTTTTTCTGGCGGATGGTTTTTTCAATAAATCTTCGATTAATGTGTGTTTATTGTATAGAAATAAGGTTGGATGAATCTGGCAGTTGTATAAAAGCTTTACACCACGTGCAGTCGTGATTTGTGACCAATAAACCATGCCTAGGGGGGTCTAACGACCCTCGGCTGCGCCTCGGGCCTAACAACCACCCCTAGGCATGGTTTATTGGTCACAAACCACTCCTGCGTGTGATGTAATGCTTAAATATACTGTACATACATACACACATACACCAATAACAAAATAAAAACACAGTTAAGAATCATACACATAAGCAAATAAACAAACAAACAAACATATGCACAGCCTATGTACAAAAGAAATAAACAGTTCATCTCTAGTCTTTACAGTTTTCTTCAATTGCATAAACACTCAAATCAAAAGTATTACACAATTATCAAAACCTTACACTCAAGGAGCAAAACATAGGCCCAGATTTGCACCCCTATAAGCACAATGTCAGCCTCACACTTTTTGCAAAACAATACACAGTGATTTGCAAAACACTAAACACCCTTGCATTACATTAGACACAGATGTCAAATTACCACACATATGAGCCAATTGGTTAAACACAGCCATCAGATGCACAAACACACCATTGCTTAATTGTAGATACACCAATCAGGTTTAAGCACTATACAAATGCAGCAGGTGAGTTCACCTGTCTTCAACCAAAATGGAAGGAGAGTGAAGTACTGTACACAGAGAACGTGAACATATACAATACATTCACCAAACACTACACAAGACAACCAATGATGCAGACTGATGAAAATATACATTTTCCCAAATCAGTCAACATGTCAACATGGAGAATCACAACAAAAAAGTATCTTGCCAGATCCAGCTAGGCAGAGATAATGTCTAGTATTTTCTGTACTCTATTTAAATGTTTTCAAAATAGTTTTTGTTTTACTGTAATTTTAACCTGTACTGGATACTGTATTTTATGTTTGTCTGATATTTGCTGAGCTTACAGTGTTATGCACATAGTAGCATGAAAACTGGGACATGTTTAGTTGTGATTCTCCATGTTGAAATGTTGACTGATTTGGTTATATGGAGAGAACATTTATATTTTCATCAGTCTGCATCATTGATTTGGGTATATGGAGAGAAAATGTTATTTTTTTCATCAGTCTGCATCATTGATTTGGGTATATGTAGATAAATAAATTATATTTTCATCAGTCTACAGCATTGGTCCTGTGTAGTGTTTGGTGAATTTATTGTATATGTGCACATTCTCTGCGTACTTCACTTACAGTACTCTAATCACTGAGAAGTAGAATTGCTAAATGTGTTTTAGGTTAAGCACAGCAGTGTGTGTAACTGGTTCAAACTGAATTAAGTCATATGAAACGTGTGTTTCATATGGTAACAAAATGTAGTTTTTATAAATTAGTGTATGGTTTTGACAAGTGTTTAATTTAGCAAAGGATCTGAGGTGTTCTGATAATTGTGTGTGCGGTTGTGCTAATTGTGTGTTTTGAAACAGCGCGCCCCGTTTTCAAAATCATGCTTAGGCAATCGAAAAAAAACTGTATTGTGTGTTTCATTATATACATATGTTTCAGTCTTCTCATAAAAAAAATATTCGATTTTTGGGTCTTTTCCTGCCTTTGGTCCGCTTTGCATTCACATCTCAAATGAACCGCAGCAGGGTTCACTTGCAAGAGTGAATGAGCTTTCACACCACCCGAAACCAACCGGACTATCCGAGGAAATGAACCAGGGTTCGATTAAAGCTTATTATAGTTTATCACAGTATCATGAGCATGTCTTTGTCAGTGGACACTGGACATGGGTATGGATGGCTCCAGGTGCTGCTGCGTTAAAGTGCACATCTAAAAGCACATTGCAGGACACACTCAAAGATTATCGCACCTCAGAGATGGCAGTGGACATGTATGACAGGACAAAGGCCATATGTAATGGCCTTTGGATTGAGGAACATACTACCAGCCAAAGGAGGAAGCAGAAAAGGATGGACGAGTATGTAGTTGAGTCATCTTGTGGCACAAGCTCAGACCTCAGCTCAGGAGATCAGCTGAGACAGAGACTGTTCTATCCAGTCGTCGACAGAATGCTGCAAGAGCTTGAGAGCAGGTTCTCATGAGTTGGATAACAACTTATGAGAGGCATACAGGCATCCTCCATGTCTCAATATCTCAAACAGTTCTCTCGACAAGTAAACTTAAGTCTCTCCCGCTTTCGACACCACCGCTCCGGCACACCAGGACCAGACTCCAAACATTCAATCTGCAAAACGCTTCCCTCCTGGCGGAGCGACTCTACTTCCCTTTCCGTCATCCTCACGCCACCGACACGGAACAAGCCTTCCACCATCTCCTCCGAAAACCTCAACCTCCTCTGCTCCGACCACATCCAGCCGCCATCCAACCCAGCCGCTCCTCCTTCCGCCATCACACAGATCGCCCCGTCCGTCCTGACCACCGCGGAGAGATGGCGGAGGAAATCCTGGCAGCCTCATGACAACTGGGCCAGGTCTAAGTAGGGTTGGTAATTAGCTGGTAGATGTCACTCAGCTGCTACTCCGGCTAACACACACCTGCACCCCATCCTGTAATCAGAGAGAGAGAGAGGGAGAGTAGCTAAGTCGGGATAGAGTGGGAGAACCAAGGGTATTAGAGGATGGGAAGCCTGGAGGACTGGAGGGGCATGACACACCACCACGCAATGAGGAAAACAGTCTCAGAAGAGCATTTTTTAAACAAAGAAATGTTACTATTAAAGACACTAGAACTGTTAGCTTTTATAGTAAACATGTTCTTAAACATTCAAACTGTGATAATATGAAAAACACAAAGATTATGATGTGATTTAAGTGATTTAAACCTGAACGTTATTGCAATAAAATATAACGTAGTTTGTTTCTTTACCTTTCTGTGAACGTTTAGGAAAAAAACATGTGTCTCAATCTGATGAAAAATGGCAGAGCTATTTACATTATAAAAAAATAACTGTACTTACAGTAGCTTTCATTCACAGTCTTTGTTGCCCTGTAACAGGCGCCTGGTGGTAGTAAATCCGGATTTAACTCTATGATTGGAAATGAGATTTGGCCCGATCCATAGATGTATGACTTGGCCATAATAAGGTAATTTAGAGGCCTTATATTCTATATTGATATTTCAAATTGCATGTGTCCAGATGGCAAAATCAAGTACTCTATCTACAAAAACCCCTGTAAATCATCTGTACATTATTAATTTGCTTAGATTTGATCGCAAGAAGGTGCTGAATGAGCCAGAATTGTTCCCGTCTGGTCAATGTTAGCATTGTGTTATTCACTGTCAAAGATGGAAAAGAAAAAAAAGAAAATTATAATTGACACTGACACTGGGAATACATTCCCTGAGGTCCATAGATGTACCTAGATACCAAAAAGATACTAATGGACCTTGTAGAAGTGGAGCAATGTGATGGATCACGGTTTATGTGGGTTTTATTTTTGTATATTCTAAGGTGCTTTGGCTTTATTTTGTCTTTCTGTGAGGGACAGCTGTCTATTTCGTCTTTCTGTGAGGGACAGCCGTCAATCACTGGCCTCTGCAGTTAATTACCATGCTGCATGGCAGGTGTGTGGGCTTGATTGCCATCTGATTGGTGTCAGGTGTGCCGTTCAAGTATGTTTGGTTGATTGTGTTCGGAGGCTTGTCCATTTCATGTTTTTCACTCAATAGTAGAGGAGGGTCCCAAGCTCATGCTTCTAGGGTTTTCTCTGTCTCACTCTCTAAGTGCTATTGTTTTTCTTCTCGTTTTCAACTAACAGCAAGGCAGGGATGGTTATTTGGGGATTTTTACCCAGTTATTTTATACTGGTGTTTTGTGTTTCCTACTGTTTTTATTTTTATTTATTTTATTTTTGTGTTCTCTCCCACCATCTCTCATCGCTCAGCGATTCCAGTGGGTAACTTTAAGATTCCCCTTTTTGTGTGTGTCTGCGTGTGTGTCCTACACCCCCCCCAATCCTGACAAGCAATCTTCCATTGACTTAGGTATGTACTTTTAGGCAAATTATCTGAAAATATGGCTAGGGCTTAACAGGTTAAAACAGGAACAAATAGAGACAGAATGGTTTAGAATAATTTAAAATGTCCAAGAGTTACCAAGTTCTTAAATCTTCACGCATCTTGTAGAGTGTTCCGCATGGTTGGAGCATAGAAACTAAAGGCTCATCTTCCCAGCCAGTTCTCAAGATTCCAATCTAATGTGTTAGATTCTACACACAAAAGGGTTAATAGATTAGACTTGTTTTGTTATGCAGAGCCACTATTTCACCTAGAAACAGTAGGCTACATGTAAGAATATTGAAAATGTAAATGATGTCAATGCAATTAATGAGTGCTCGCCCAAGCGTGTTGTGAGTTATTATTTTCTCTCACATCTATTAGGACGCCACGGCAGGCTGCTCCAGCACACAGAGCTGCGGCAGCTGGAAGGGGAATAGCTGTTTGTACAAACAAGATTCAATTCAAGAGAGAGCTTTCGCCAGGCTTGAAGTACCATCTCTCGTTTTGTTATTATTGTTTATTTTAATGAATTAACTCTCTAATTCCAGCTGGGTTCTGTATGATTAGGTTGTCATGTTATTAACCACTTATGCATAGGGCTTTTCTTTTTTGAAGATTGCATACCCAAAGTAATTAGCAATTTATTATACTTTATACGTATAGCACATGCATGGGTCTGGTCTCCTTTGAAAGGTAACAATATGCAGTGATGGGCAAGCTACTTGGAAAATGTAGCAAGCTACACTACAAGTTACTCTCGATTAAATATAGCTCAACTACAATGGAAGCTATCCCCAGATAAATGTAGCAAGCTACACTACAAGAACATGGCAAAAATAGCTAGCTACATCGGCACTACTTTTTTTTTTTTTTTTTTTTACTTCATGATCAAGTTTCCATCAAACAAATAGACAGGCAAAATAAATGCTCAGTTTGATTGTTTATTATAAAACTGAAACAAGCCCTCGGTCTGGCTTTTTGTGTCATCCTTTTAACATGAACTTGTATTATGTACAAAATCCAGGAAGGCAAGTTTAGCTGGGTGCAGCCTCTACAAAAGAAAAGAAAGAGACCATTTGGTTTGATCAGTTTTTATAGTATAGTTTGTTGATTACTTTTGATGCAGTAATGGTCTTTTTCTTTTCTATTCTATCTTTATGTATTATTTATCCCTAAACTCTGCATCTTCTGGCTGCCTGATACCCTCTCCTAGCTGAAACCTGCCCACTTTATCAACCAAAAACACACTTCTTCAATATCTGAATTTTAACTAATAATAACTGTCTTACTGCATTTTACTATTATGCTACCATGTCTATACTACCACCAACTATGCTAATATGTCTATACTACTACAGTACAGTATGTACTCAAGAGTATAACACTCAAGCTCGACACTGCTAGACAAACAATACTACTTATCCTTGGCTGCTAGATGTACCACTCCTGCTGACTTGTTGTACACAATTTGTAAGTTGCTTTGAATGAAAGCGTCAGCTAAATGACCAAATTTATTTAAATATGTAACTCACAAAACATTCCATGGCCCCAAAATCATGTGGGGACCCCCCCTGGGGGTCCTGACCCACAGGTTGAGAACCACTGCTCTAGGTGATATTTTCCCTCTTAGTGTATGTACTATTTATGGTAGTTTGTTTTTTCTTTTCTCCACCCCCATAATATTGTTCATTTTCTGCCTACAGTGAAACATGTTAGTTAAATCTGTTGACAAAAAGTGCACTGACTTGTGTGCTGTTTGGGAAAGCTTTTCATCAGCTTACCTGAATATATGTGTTCTCAAGTTAGTGCTGGCCGTGTGGGATGTTGAGAGAAGCTTCGTTTTTGGCGGACACAATAAACACATATGTTGTTGTTATTGACATCATCTTCATCAATGCCATCAGCCCTGGAAACATCGAATCCTTCTGCTATTTTGCGCGGACTAACGGTTCGTTCATTCATTCATGGTCTACTCTGTGTTTAGATTTTTTTTACTTCCTGGTTTGCCGAGCTGGAGTGGCATGTCCCGCCCTATCCTGCCTCTGATTGGCCTACCCAGAATGTTTTGGCCTAATCGTGAGTCGTCATACTCATATGTAAACCAACCAACCAATCATAGTGGGTTTTCTCCAATAGCATCCAGCTGCAGGACAGAAGAACACGACACTCTCAGGACCGAAGACACTCTTTTTTTTTTGTGTCTGTTTCTCCGGATATGTAGCGTGTAGCGTTTTGCTGACGCTACGGCACTACTTGATTAGAAAACTAGCTGCGCTACAGAAAACGCTACTTGATTCAAAAGTAGCGACGCTACCATCACGCTACTGAAAAATGTAGTTAAGCTATGTAGCGTCGCTACTTGTAGCAAGCTACTGCCCATCACTGACAATATGACGTTTCTTACACAATAAGGAAACATCACTTTGAGTGCTAATGAAATAGTTGTTTAAACACAGACAGTAGTCATTTTAAGTAGCCTTTTGCACTTGGTTGTCTGTTTTTACTTTTACTTTTATTGCTGGATTGTATCACATGGAGTGTTTCTCTTTTTATTTTCCGTGCTGTCGTTGAGATGTTTTGTTGTTTGTTTGTCTGTCTTTGTTGCTTGTGGTGAAGCTGCAAATATGAATTGCCCCACGGGGACCAATAAAGTTGTCTGAATCTGAATCTGAATAGTTACAGATTCACAGTTACAGTTACAGATAACACACAGAAGTAAATGTTTTGTGTACTTACATTTCTGTTTTCCAACAATGTAGTGGGTCAGGTTTGCCTAAACAAAGGCAGAAAATAATCGGAAACCCAGAAGGAATTAAACGCAAGGGGTAGGCGAGGTGGGGGAAAAAACACGGGACGGGCAAGCGAGTGGAAGAACATGACGAGCGTGGCGTGGTTCGAGGGAGGCGTCCTCCCACACTAGACATGAGAAAAAGAGAGACAAGGGTTAGTTGAATGAATGAATGAATGAAGAATGGTTGCAGAATGGGTACAATACAGTACGGCTCAATACATACAATTGTTAAGGGGATGCAGACCTGAAAAAGACGTTTGTCTTGTTTCCATCAGGGTCCCCCATTTTCAATTCATATAGACATTTATGACATACACAACATACATGCCATTTATGGCATAGGGACATATAGGTATTTAGTACTGATACATTTGTGACATAAACGGTATTCAAATATACAGTACTGTTACCCCTAGATCCTTACAGAGTATATACATATGATGGGGAGGGGACTGTACATTAGGAGGGGGTGGGTGGGTGGGAGAGAAATATCCATATGGCGGGGAGGGAATATATACATGCGGTGGGGAGGAGACTGTCTATTAGGAGGTGGTGGGGGTTTTGGGCATTTACGGTGGCCAGTTTCGAATTGCAGCCTCCCGTAGGTGCTCTTTAAGAGCAGTTTTGAATGTGGGTAGGGATTCACATTCCTTTACAGCTTTGGGTAGGGCGTTCCACATTGATGTGGCATAATTGCGAAACGTGTTTAGTCCCTTGTTTGAGCCGAATCTGGGTTTAACATGATTTGTTGAGCTTCCTCTGGTGTAGTGGTTGTGGTATTCACTGACCTTTGGGAAGTATTTTGACATGTACATGGGTACCTTAGTCGTATAGTGTATCTTGTAGACCAGGCCCATTGCAAGTTGCTGTACTCTGTCGTCTACTCTAAGCCATCCTAGGTTGTCAAAGTGGGCAGGGGTGAGGTGGGTTCTGGGGGTAAGGTCAAGTAGTAGTCTAACCAGTTTGTTTTGTGATGTTTGTAATTTTGTTTTAAGCGCCTTTGAGGTGCTTTGGTACCATGAGGTGCACGCATAGTCATAGTACCCTTGAATGAGTGCTCCTGCCAGAGTCTTCAGGGTATTCTTTTTTACCAGAGAGGAGATCCGGTACAAGAATCTAGTTCGTTGGTTGACTTTTTTTTATTACATTGGATGCCATTTTGTCACAGGAAATATTTGCCTCTAGGATGGAACCCAGGTTAACCAGCAAAACATTGAACCAAGCTACAGGGGAGAAAACGAGGGTTAGGTTTACCAATAGGTAGATATAATACGTGCAACAACAAAACCAGGATTCAACTACAATCAGAATATTCAAATGCAATCACAATACGCAGGTAAAGACAAAATAGTCAAGAGGATAATAACAATGCAAAACCTACTGTTCCAAGCAGAACGAACTTGCGTTGTCCTCAGGGCTGGTCAAGCGTTTATACTACCCCCCCCCCCCCCCCCCCGCCCCGTTACTGGGAAAGAGACAGGAGCCTCTGATTGTGGATTCGCATCTGGTGTGGAATGAGAGCGTCTGGGGAAACGTGCGTGTCAGGGCTGAGTGACAGCGCCATGCGACCTCTGGGGGGAGCTATCAGGCTGAGGCACCTGTTCAGGTGCACTCCTCACAACACATTGTGTAGTGTGATGTGTGCCTGGTGCCAGTGTATGGTAGTCATCATGTAGTGAGATGTGTGCCTGGTGCCAGTGTATGGTAGTCATTGTTTAGTGTGGCGTGTGCATGGTGCCAGTGTATGGTAGTCATTGTGTAGTGTGATGTGTGCATGGTGCCAGTGTATGGTGGTCATTGTGTAGTCTGATGTGTGCATGGTGCCAGTGTATGGTACCATGCACTGAGAGGACCTGACATGGACAACACACATAGACTCAGTCGTAAAGAAGGCGAAGCAGCGCCTCTACTACCTGAGACAGTTAAGGAAGTTCAGAGTATCGGGGAAGATACTCCAGTCCTTCTACTCCGGAGCTGTAGAGAGCATCCTCTTTTTTTAATCCACTTTTTCTCCTTATTTTTCTATTTTTCTCCCATCCCAATTTCGTAATTCCAATTCTCCCCTCCCCTGTCTTGAAGGTTGCTAGACTATGCCTCCCACTGGTCAGCTGTAGTGAGGATAGAAGCCTTGCATCACGTGTCCCCTCCGGTACACGAGGAGGCATCCTGTCGCATCTTTTCACCAGACAGCTCAAACTCTCAGTGGTGAGGAGTAAGGCGTGGGAGGCTCACGCTACCCCCGATACTTCCTGTTTCTGCTGTACAGGCGTCACCCAACCGACCTGTAGGAGTCGCCGTCAACAACGTCCAATCCCCACCCACCGGCTTTCCCACCCCTAACACTGCCAATTGTGTTAGTATGACGGCCGGCCAAGCCGGAAGCAACACCGAGAGCTGGGCTCGATACCAGCATCTCCTGCGTTAGTGACAAGCGCCTTGCCCACTGCGCCACCCAGCCGCCTCTGTAGAGAGCATCTTGACTGGAAACATCACTGCCTGGTATGGAAACAGCACGGCACAGGACAAGAAGGCCCTACAGAGAGTGGTGCACTCAGCTGAGCGTACTGCGGGTATTGCACTACCACCCCTGCAGGTCTTATACAACAAGAGGTGCAAATCCAGAGCCTGCATAATAATGAAAGACCCTCACCACCCCAACAACAGCCTGTTCAAGCTGCTGCAGTCAGGCAAACGCCTGCGAACACCAGCAACTAGGACAGAGAGACTTCGGCTCAGCTTCTTCCCCGAGGCCATCAGAGTCTTGGAACACTGAACTCTCCACACACAAGCACACATGAGCACACACACAACACACACACTGTATACACTCACACACTAGCAGTCCATTTAGCAGGAACACACACACACACACACACATGCTGCACACACTCAACGGTCACTTTACACAATGAAAAGGTCACTTTAAAAACAAGAACATGAGTGGTTCTTGTATAGTAAACAGATGGATATAGCAAGCTAGTATAAGGACACATAGTACACTGTAGATTGTATAGTATAGCATTGTATAGTAGTGTACATAAGACCCAGTGCCTCATCCGTAGCTAACAGTGTATTGCACTATCGCAGGACCTTAGCATGTCTTACCATGACCCCCCGCATTTCACTGTATGCTTGTATGCCGTGACAAATAAAACTCTCGACTTGACTTGGTAGTAATTTTGTAGTGTGATGTGTGCATGGTGCCAGTGTGTCATTGTGCAGTGTGATGTGAGCCATTGAGCCTGCATAGCCCAAGGTTAGGTGTTACACAGTGGTGGTGAAGGAGGCAATTTCCACCCTACATTGTAAAGTGCTTCAAGCGTATATCTCTATATAAATGCAATGATCATTCATTCTTTCATTAGGCAGAGATGGTGAACTGAGAACTAAGGAATACTGAATATAAAGTATATTCACAGTATATTTGTAATTATTTTTGTGGGCCTCTCTACCTCTCTGTCTCCCCAGGAATCTGATTCTGAAATAATGGTTACTGTAATCCAATAAAAATATTCATGACAAATACAGATCATTTTGGGAGAGAAAACAACTTCACAGATTCTAATATAATACCATACATATCCTGAAATAAAGTTTGAAACTGTTTGTAGATGGTAATACTACAGTATATCCAAATTACTGTATAGTCTGCACACTGGAATGAATCGTCTCATCAAGGAGTGTAGTTTATGAAAGAGTTTGTGTTCATGTTTAGAACAGGGAGGAGAAGATTACAGGAACGCTATGTTCCTACCAAGCGCTTTCACCCGGACCGCTCCCTTGAAGTTTCCACAAACAGCGCTGTATGTTTCAGAGGCTGTGATGTTTTACAGTCTTTGTTCAGATAGAGACGCAGATACTTTAACAAGTAGCTCCCATGATGCAACAGTGTCATAGTGTGGTGTACGGTCTGAGCGCCGAGTTGATAAAACACTAGTCTCCGCCAAACATAGCGGGGAGTCAACGTGCCTCCATCATCAACACATCTGCTTACAGTACACACACACACACACACACACACAGACACACACACACACACACACACACACACACACACACACACACACACACACACACACACACACACACACACACACACACACACACACACACACAGTCATACAGACAGACACACACCACACAGACAGACACACATACACAGACACAAAGACACCCAGTCATACATCCAGTACATACTAAGATTATTACACACACATCCAGTACATACTAAGATTATTACTCACACATCCAGAACATACTATAATTACACACACATCCAGAACATACTATAATTACACACACATCCAGTACATACTAACATTAGTACACACATCCAGTGCATACTAACATCGTTACAAGTACATCCAGTACATACTAACATTATACATCCAGTACATACTAAGATTATTACACACACATCCAGTACATAATATAATAACTTTATTTGTATAGCACTTTTCATACAGGGGTTGCAGTTTAAAGTGCTTCACAACAGTAAAAAAATACAGGCATAAGCGAGCATAAAAAGATAGACAGGTAGCAAGGTATGGCAAATCACAGTGTTTCACATTAGGATCTAGCATCCCAATAGGCTCTCCGCTTACAGTTTTCAGTAACACAAATAGTAAAAATAGTTTAAAATGATTCAGTTTAAAAATAGTAAAAAAATTATAAAATAGAACGGACATAAAAAATACAGGCATGAGCGAGCATAGCAAGGTATGGCAAATCACAGTGTTTCACATTAGGATCTAGCATCCTAATAGGCTCTCTATTCAGTAATACAAATAATCACAGTGTTTCACATTTGGATCTAGCAAATAATAAAAATAGTTTAAAATGATTCAGTTTAAAAATAGTCATCAGTAAGAAGTAAAAAGTGCAATAACCGACACATGAATTTGATAGGCAGTGTACAAGAGTAGGCAGGGTAAGAATAGTGCAGGTAAATACAAGTTGTGTCAGGATATCCCTGATGTTTCCTCTTGCCACTAGGTGGTAGCAGATATCTATCAGTGAAATGCCTGAGCAAAGAGAAAGGTTTTAAGCTGTCTTTTAAAGATGTCTAGCGAGTTGGCTTCCCTGATGTTTTGGGGTAGTTTGTTCCATAGTTTTGGGGCATAGTTGATAAAGGCTGCATTACCGATCCTCTTTTGACTGCTTCTGGGAGCCTCTAGTAGTCCAGCAGCTGATGATCGCAGTGTTCTTGCTGGTGTGTAATTTATTAGAGTGTTGGCGATGTAGCTAGGTACCTGTCCATTTAGAGCTTTGTATGTAAGGAGAAGGACCTTAAAGTAAATTCTAAATGTTACAGGAAGCCAGTGTAAAGCAGCTAAGACTGGACTAATGTGCTCTCTCCTTTTGGTTCTAGTTAGCAGTCGGGCTGCAGAGTTTTGGATTAGCTGAAGTCTCTCTGTGGTTTTCTTAGGGAGACCTGTGAAAAGTGCATTACAGTAGTCTAACCGGCTAGATATGAATGCATGAATTAGCTTCTCAGCATCGTTCTGATTAATAAATGGTCGTACTTTTGCTATATTTCTGAGATGGAAGAACAATGTTTTCGTCACTTTGCTAATATGAGAATTGAAGTTCAGTTCTGAATCTATGATAACCCCAAGACTAGTGACCTCAGATTTGATCCAAGGGGTTAGTCCCCCCAGGTTCTTTATTAATGTTTCTTTTTTAGTTTTGGAGCCGATAATTAGAATTTCAGTTTTGTTCTCGTTTAGTTTCAGGAAGTTCTTACTCATCCATTTATTTATTGCCAGTAAGCAGTCTGTAATGGAGCTAATCGCTGTATCATTTGGTTCAGCAGATATGTACAGTTGTGTATCATCTGCATAGCTATGGAAATCTACATTATGTTCTCTGATGATATCACCCAGCGGTAACATGTAAAGGGAGAAGAGTAAAGGACCTAAACAACTCCCTTGTGCAACTCCATAGTTGTTGTCGTATATATCAGACATGTGATCTCCTAGTTTAACATAGAATTTTCTCCCTCTGATGTATGTTTTAAACCAGCCCAGCACATGTTCTGAGAAACCGACATGGTTTTCAAGACGATCGATTAGAATATCGTGATCGATTGTATCAAATGCTGCACTGAGATCTAACAGGATAAGGATGGAGATCTTATTCTCGCCATAGTTTAGTCTGAGGTCACTGATTATTTTGGTGAGGGCAGTTTCAGTGCTATGATATTTTCTGAATCCTGACTGAAATTCTTCTAAGATGTTGTTTTCTTCAAGAAAGGAATTTTATTGAACTGAAACTATCTTTTCAAGTACTTTACTAATGAATGGTAGGTTGGATATTGGACGATAATTTGCCATTTCATTACTATCCAAGTTAGGTTTTTTTTAGTAATGGCTTTACAACTGCTGTTTTAAAGGCATCTGGGAAAATACCAATCCTAAGGGAAGTGTTTATGATATCTAGCACAGGGCTTGAAACACTATTAAATACCCGTTTGAAGAAAGCTGTAGGTATAGGGTCAATGTCTGAGGTGGAGGAGTTACATTCTGAGACAGTTTTGCAGAGTACATCTAATGCGATGCATGTGAAACTTCTCATGGTTACATTGCGCGGTTTGCCGCAATCAGCTTTATTTCCATCATGAGTAATGCTGGCCCTGATCAAGGTTATTTTGTTGTTAAAGAATAGTGCAAGTTCTTCACACTTAACCGTTGATGACTGAGGAGGGGAAGGGGCAGTGTTGAGTAGTACATTAATAGTGAAAAAAAGGATTCTGGAGTTTCCAGCATTTTCTGTAATGATTTTAGAGAAGTAATCTTTCCTTGCTAAGCGGATGGTTTTATTATAAGCAGTTAAAGCATCTTTGTATATATCACAGCATATGGTGGTTTTTGTTTTTCTCCATTTTCGCTCCGCTGCACGACATTTCCTTTTTTCTTTGTTGACAGCATTATAGTTCAACCAGGGAGAGGCTCTAGTTTTCTTCTTTTTCGTTTTTAATGGGGCGACAGAATTTAATATAGATGACATTGCATCATTGAGATTTTCTATCATTTCATTTAGAGAGCTGTCATGATTGTGTGGTTCATGTAGTCTGATAAGATCAATGAACTTTGATTCAGCTTTGTCGTTTAGGAGCCTCTTTTTAACTATGATTTATTTTTTTGTTTTAGTAAGGGTTATTCGAGTATCAAAAAATATACGGTGATGGTCGGAGAGAGGTAATTCAGTTATTGAGATATTTGTTATGCTTAGCCCAGTTGTTGTTATAACTAAGTCTAGTGTATTCCCAAGCCTGTGAGTTGCATTTGTTATATGCTGTATTAGGTCAAAGCTATCCAGTAGATTTTTTAGTTCTATAGTTTTGGAGTCTGTTTTCTTATTAAAATGGCTGTTCAAGTCTCCATTTAGGATCACCTTATCATATCCGGTAACACATAGTGAGATCAGTTCAGAGAGCTCCTGTATAAATATTGGTGAGTGTCTAGGCGGGCGGTATATTGTGACAATAATAGTTGATTCTGTTTTTAGTTCAATGGCAAGATATTCCATTGACATGAACTCGCCTAGTTCTGTGATTCTAAACAAGAGTTTTGAGGAGAAGATTGCTGCAACTCCTCCGCCCCTTTTATTTTTTCTGGGTATTTGAAAAAAGTTATAGTCTGGTGGACAAGCTTCTATCATTATTGATGTAGCTGTGTCATTATTTAGCCATGTCTCTACTAGGCAGATGCAATCTAAGTTATTTTCTTTAATCAGATCATTTACTAAGAATGTTTTATTATTCAGTGATCTGACATTTAGGAAAGCTAATTTTATTTGTTGGACTTCTTTAGAGGAGGTCTGCTTTGGCTTGACCTTGATGGCCCTGAGGTTAATAGCAGGTAAACGCATTGATGGCATATATTTTTTACCACCATGCCATTGGCTGGTTATGATTACCGGTATGTTTTGTTTGTTGTGCTTTCGGGGACATTTGATCAGACGAGATGGCCTTGTGTGATATGGGGGGGGGGGGGGGGGGGGGGTTGGCGCCTTGTGTTGCTGCTGCAATTCTCGGTGAGATTGTGTCCTTCGTGATTATCTCTCGTGCTGGTATGAGTTTAATATTCTTGGAGGCCATTAAGGCATGACGCATGTTTGCTGATAGGAGCTTTAAACCTAAGCGATTTGGGAAGAAGCCAATTATTTGAAAACGTTCTGGGTTATTCCAGAAAACATTGAAGTTGTCAATGAATTTCAGGCCGTGTACAAGACATGCAGCCCCTAACCATGAATTAAAATTTAGGAGTCGACTGAAGGCTTCTTGTCCTCTGCGAAAGCATGCAATTGGTCCACTGATGGATACATCAGTGTCTATGTACACAAACTGATGTTTGTCTAGTGTGTTCATTAAACGTGTGAAATCGTCTTTGAAAGTCTCTGTGCCAGTCTTCTTTCACAGGATGTCAAACGATCCAGAGTGAATGACAATTTTTGTTATGCCCGGTCTGATTAGTGTTGGAAGTATTTCGGCCAGCTCTTTCACAGATGTATTGTCTAGACAGATATTTTCTGTGTTTGCCATCTCCACATACCTTGTTGTGGAATCTCCAATCAGTATGCAGTCTATTTTCTGTGTAAAGTTAGCATTTTTCTTTCCAACAGTTTTGGGGCTAGGCCTAGTCTGCCGGTTCTTACCACAGTCCTGTGGCCTTGGTGAAGCCTCGTTAGCCTTCTCAATAGCCGGCATGTTAACGCTGGTCCTGTACCTTCGGCGTTGGCTACCGCAACGTTCTCCTCGGCGCATGATAGTCTCTTCGCTGTTAGCCGTTAGCTCGGTCTGGGTCGTGTTTGCTAGCCGTGTCGCTCGTGGCTCTGTTTTCCTCATCCTCTCGTCATTAGCGTGTGCTCCGATGTGCCGGCTGTTAGCTTCGCTAGCATTAGCGTGAGCTCCGGCATGCAAACTGTTTGCTTCGCTAGTGTTAGCATGAGCTCCGGTATTCCTGCTATTAGCGTCGTGAGCTCCGTTCCGCTCGCTGTTTGCTTCGCTAGCGTCGTTAGCCACACTTATATGTCTCTTTGCTTTTGGTGTTGATATGCGTGTTTCCGAGAGTAGGTTGAAACTATTTCCTGGCGGTACCGGGGGCGAGGTAATAGTCGTGTTCCTGGTTAGTTTATTTCTCCTTTTATCCTTGACGGTGGTCTTTGGTCTAGCTCCTTGCTTGTGCCAAGGACCGTCTTTTGGGTGGTGCTGTACTGTAGCTACTGGCCCAGGCTAGGTCTCAACCATGGTATCGTTGGCTGTATTTGTAGTAGCTTCATAAATAGAGTCAATGAGTCGCTCATCTTGTTGGATTTGGTGCAGTTTAGAAACCCGAGCCTCCAGCTCTACAATCATCATACTCATCTTCAAGCAGTTAGTACATTCTGTGGGAGAGCCGAGTCCCGGCATCTTCTCTTATTTCCTGTCTTTTCAGGTTAGGCTAAACTGAAGCTAAGCTAGGTACTTAGCTGGTGGTGGTGGTGGTGATGATGATGGTGGTGGTGGTGATGATGGTGGTGATGGTGGTGGTGATGGTGGTGGTGGTGGTGGTGATGGTGGGTCACTTCAACCGGGGTATCCGTCGCTCTCTCCTAAGCATTGCTCTGGAGCGGTCCGTCAAAATAACAAGGAAACCTCTGTATTCCTCTTCTTTCATAAATATCCTCCTTCAGTGGCCGGCGTAGTCCTTTGTGTGTAGCTGATAAGACGGCTCGCTATTCCTCCCACGTACTCGTCCTTTCGATGGAGCACTGTGGTCATAAATCTAAATAGATAAGAAAATTCACAGTTCTGGAGAAGTACCATAGGAACTGGAAGTTAACGTACAGAGTAATTAAAGTTGAAAGGGCTGTATTAAATCATTATACTAACGATAGGCAGAAAAAATGCGGAGCGACAGTAAAAAGCAGCTTGCTTTGACATACTAACATTATTACACACACATCCAGTACATACTAACATTATTACACACACATCCAGTACATACTAACATTATTACACCAGTACTCTCTCTACCATCAGTCAGCATGCCAGTGTGGTAGATTTTCCCAAGCTATTGAAGTTGTATTTCCATTGGATTTCTAGGTCTACAGCTACGGGACGCTGCTGATATATGGTGGGATCAATACACACACAATTTTAGAATAGTACCGTGACTGACTAGAGTAGGCACTATTTGATCTCCCTGATTAAAGCAACCCCCAAGACAGGATACTAGATCGGCCAGCTTTGAGAGTAGAACAAAGGACTGTTTACCAAAACAAGACGCTGAATAGAGCTGGCAGAGCAGACGCCCCGTTGTTATAATTTACAAGCGGCAGCTGTCTATAGAAACGCAGGGCGGCCACCCAGTTTGGGGGGTCGTATAGATAGGTCACCAAGCTTCAAAGGAGGTTTCAGATAACACCGGCCTCTCCTGTTTGGCAAGAGAGAGAGCCACAGAATCCAAATTAATAAGAATACACTAATTCGGTGATAATAAGTAAATCAGTTAGTAAAAACAGTTATTCAGTTTTACAAAGTATCCCTAGCTTTAAGATATAGAAATCAATCTGGTTACAGTGTTAAACAGATCAAATTAAGACTAAACAGGACATTATTCAAGATATATGGTTTAAAATAGGTTTAACTTCCTAGCAGAAAGACTAAATTAGATGTTTAAGCAAAATAAGCATTACTTGTTGATTGATAAATGGATATATCTAATTCCAGATACATTTAAACGCTAAAACTAAAGAATTCTCTAATCAAGAAACAGTCTGCCCTGTAAAATTTACATCTAGCAAAGATATGCCCTTATAAGGTAGTATCCGGCTTTAGACGTGGCTCAAAATGGCCGCTCTAGGGCTTCAACCAATCAGTATCTCTCTCTTCTAAAAAGCTCCTCCTCCTCTGACGTAAGACTAGCATGGTCAGAAGGGGAGGAGTAAATGCTTTAAGACTAGCCGTCTAGTTAGAGAGAGAAGAAGAACAGGAACACAAACAACAGACACATGCTTTTTCCCCTCATCCCCACACGGAAGCTGATGACGACGAGCTGAGAGGAAACCAACGAACAGCGAGGAGACGAGAAGAGATACTTTAATTGTAGTGAATTAGTCTGGAACAAAGAGCTGAGGGCATAGTCTCATGGTATCGTTTGTTTCATTGCACGTTTTTGAATTCAAGCCTTTTGTTATTTCACTTTTGCTTGTGAAATAAAAAGTGGATTTTAGCAAACTCTCTTCGTCTTCATTTTCATCCTCCTGCTCTGCCGTCGTTACAAGGCCATTCCTGGCCTTTTTGAGTAAAAGGGAATTAGTAACGGACAGACACAACCCAGAGTAGCTTAGCTGGTTCTTTATATAAGAACCATAGACCCTTGTTACTTCAAATTGGTGCCGCGAACCTTGAACCTGAATCGCTCTTGATTTTTTTTCGGCTGGACAAACACTCGTCACCGGAGACAATCGGTGCCCGCGGAGATTCATCACGACAGAATCCTGAAAAATAGGTGAGTGGACACGGGCCGTGATGAATGAAAACGTAGAGCGTTCTGTTCGAACGGGGGTTGAGATGTATGGTTACCTCATGAGTGTCTCTCGAGGAGGGAGATAATGGGGCGTTGGGGTGCGTAGCGCGCAGTGTATCGTATTGATTAGTTCAATCAGCCAGCGGGGACGTTTTTAGTATGCTTCTCGCGAATTGAAGTGCCGGGCTGCACTAGGCGAAATGGTCCCTGATCGTGGCCTCAGTAGTTTTGTGTCAAGAAGGCCCGGTGGGATGCATCCTGGTTAATAGACGGACCCAAGTCGTTTTTTCCGGAAAAGTGCATGATGAGTTGAGGTATTTTTTTCATGTCTGAACAGTGGATGAATTATGGGTGTACGTTTACTGGGTGAAGCAGGATCTCCGCTTGTGGTCGTCTCTCAAGCGACGGCAGGCGGGGATCTGAACCATCGGCAAAACGATGCGTCATTGCTACTCTAGTTCAACACTGCTCAGGTCACAAAATCAGATGTGTGTATGGAGGGCGTCGATATGATAATGTGCGTTACGGGTCGCGAGATAATTAACGTGGGGAAATAGGCAAAGGGGGGCGTACCGAAACGCACGTAGGCTTTTGAAAATATCGTACCAGGCTAGCCGGTCACCGTTTCAAATCGACGGGGGGGGATTTTATCTGGGAGATATCAGCCGCACTGAATATAAATCGATCCGTGATTAAGGGTTGGTTGAGAGGATTAGGAAGAGGCTGGTGTTGTTTGTTAGCCAGACTGAGATGGTTGATTACAGAAAACAATAGCCGGCGGAAATTCCATTTAGAACGTGTTTGACTTCGGAGCATATTTCGGTACACGTTTCGTCATGGCAAAAGGTGAACAAAAGTACTTAGCAACAATTCGTTTCAATATGCTGTTTGTAATGTAAACATGCATTGCATGTATGGTGTACTAATGCTCTTAAGCGCGGTGAAAAAGAGTGCAGCGAAACTATTGAAAATAGTAACATTGTGTGGTAATGCTAGTATTTAAGCTAGGATAACGTCGACCATCTTAGAGGTCAAGATAGCTTTTCGAAAACGGAAGACAACAAACACTTTGAAACGGAAGTCGTTCTAGCAATTCAAGTAAAAAAAAGTGTTTATATTTTTTAAGCTATGAAAATAAGCGCTTATGTTGCATTGAAGTTATTCAATATTTCAGACCGCCACGTCATGGCTCGCGGCAAATTTAGCTGTGTACTACAGGCTACTGGGGGGTATTCAATATTGTAGACCGTTACGTCGTGGCTTACGGCTACCTTACTACTGGGATTATTCAATACTGAATGTTGTGGATGGGGTGAATTGCAGTGTGACTGAGTTATCATTGATGTTGAATGCGTCGTGTGGAAAGACAGTATTGACTAATGTTAGTATTAATGTTGAATGCATGGTGTGAGCTGCAGTATGAGAGTGACTAATGTAATTATGGTTAAATTGGTTGATAGGCCGTATAAGAGGCTCGCGCATGCGTGTTGGTATGAAAGGACGATATGTGTGGTGTGTGGAGCGAGCGAGCAGAGTGGGTGGTATGTGGTTAGAAGTTCACTAGGGGGCGACAGAGCCATGTCTTGGGCTCCCGTCCTGCTGACGGCGTAGCATGATGGGATTCTTGGGATGTCTCGCGGTGCGCGGCCATCTTGAGTGGGGCGCCGTGGTTACCATCTTGGATGGCGCGAGGGGCGTCCATTGTGAGGGATTTGTTTTTTCAAAGCAACAAGGTTTTACTGCACTAGGGGGCGGTAGAGCCATGGCTTAGGCTCCCGTCCTAGGGTAGATACAGGAGGTTTTATCTCTGGTGGTGCAGTACAATTCTTCACGTTGTGGTGTTGTTCATAACTTTATTATGTTGGTGGTATGATTAGATTAATAGGCAGTGGTGACGATTTAGAAGCCACGGACTTGTTCATATTTCTCTCTTTTAGGACCCCCCCCTATCCCTTTGTTTTATGTCTCTCTCCCTCCCTCTCTCAGCCCCCCCCCTCTCTCCTCACCACCTACGGTCTCTCTCTCCCTCCCTCCCTCTCTTTCTCTCTCCTTCCCTCTCTCTCACCACCTCTCCCTCCCTCTCTCACCGCCTCCCTCCCCCCCCCTCTCTCTCTCCCTCCCCCCTCTCTCTCTCTCTCCCTCCCTCCCTCTCTCTCTCTTTCCCTCCCTCTCTCTCACTCCCTCTCTCACCACCTCTCCCTCCCTCTCTCACCCCCCCCCCTCTCTCCTCACCACCTACGGTCTCTCTCTCCCTCCCTCCCTCTTTCTCTCTCTCCCTCCCTCTCTCTCACTCCCTCTCTCACCACCTCTCCCTCCCTCTCTCACCACCCCCCCCTCTCTCCTCACCACCTCCCTCCCTCTCTCTCACCACCCCCCCTCTCTCCTCACCACCTCCCTCCCTCCCTCTCTCTCTCTCCCTCCCTCACCACCTCACCTACTCTCCCTCCCTCTCTCACTCCCTTTCTTCCCCTCCCTCTCTCCCCTCCTTCCTCCCACACTCTCCCCCTTTCTCTCTCCCGCTTTCTCTCTATTTTTTTTTGATATTGGGGGAATGGGTTACAGTAGCATGCGCTTCTAGCACACACTGGGATATTTTGCCAGTTTTATCTGGATATAGTGTGTTAGTATTGTGTGCTACGTAGCCTCACTTCTCTTTTTCGTGGGGCTTATTTTTTGTTTTGTACAAGTGGCAGGGGTGGAGGGTCTTTTGTTAAGGCGTGAAGTGGTTATGGAACACATAGGAACCACGTGTTATTTCGCTTTGGGCTGAATTAAGGCCTTGTTGAATAGGGATGACCCCCCGCTCTTCCCACTTCCCCCCGCGCCCCTCCCATCCGTAGGTCCCAAGCTTTCCTGCCCCTCTCTCCTGCTCCCTAGCTTCCCCTAACCTACCCTAACCTACCCTAGCTTCCTTCCCTAGCTTCCTTCCCTAGCTTCCCCTAACCTACCCTAACCTACCCTGGCTCCTTCCCTAGCTTCCCCTAACCTACCCCTCTCTCCTGCCCTAACCTCCCTCTTTCCCTAGCCTTAGCCTCTCCCTCCCTAGTCCCCCCCTACACATACCCTCCCTAGCCTTCCAAACCTACCCTAGCTTTCCCTGCCTGACAGGGCTCTCCCTAAACCTGCCCGGGCTTACATGTTTTTCCCCCCCTAGCCCTTTCCTCTCTCGACCTCCCCTTAGTTCCTTTACGCCCTCTCTCCTATCCTTCAGGGGTTCCGGTACGTCCTACCTCTCTGTTTTAAACTGGGGTCCTCACTTCAGTAGGCTGTTGGCTGTGGGGCGTGTTGTTAAAAAGACATGTTGTTGTTTGTGGGGATTGCAGGACGTATTAGGACCCGCGCCGGTGAAGGAGGAAAGCGGAGAAGGACGGAACACTCACCATGGTTCCTGGTTTGAGTGAATGTAGTAGGCGTGTGCTTTGGTGGTGTGCTATATCAATGGTTTGGTTGTGTATATTGGCTAGCGTGGTGCTGTATGTTCCACCCCGGCAGCCTGAGCTGCCAGAGGTAGTGGTAGTGGGTAAACGGTCGCTGCCGGACCATCACGGTAATCTGTTTCTGAGGATGGCGAGGGCAGTGGCGAAGGTGGCGAATAAATCAGATTGCTATGTGTGCGGCCTGGCCCCACAAGCGGCTGCCGCGGGCCTTCCACTGATAGCACACCTGATAACTGAGTGTCATGCCAATGTGTTAAGGGATGTGCCTTTCCCTGACCTGTGTAGAGGGGTGGGATCGGAAAGGATTGAGGGATATCTGGGGTTAGGATTGACGAAGAATGTGATGAAGATAAGCGAGCTGTTAGACGTTGGCCCCATTCAAATAGCATATAGGCCAGCAGGGTTTAAGAGATGTATAGAGGGTAAATCGAAGGGTAAGGTCGTGGGGTACTTGGATGGCTGCGTGGGGGATAAGGGGATCTGGGGCAGGGATTCGGAGGCGCCAGCTCCGCCTGGGGCGTTTTGGGTCTGTGGTGATTTTGCGTATGCCTCGCTGCCAATAGACTGGAGGGGAAGATGTGCGTTGGGTTACTTAGTACCGGCTATGAGGGTGTCTGATGTTTTTCCAACACTTCCCAGGGCGAGGAAGGCGCGGGATGCGGATAATCTTTTTAGGGTGGCGTTTCCCTGGTATGGGGCATATGCGAATATGGGGGAAATTGATCATTTGGCTAAAGTATTTGAGGATATGGCTTCCACATCGGCGAGGGGCTTGACCCTGGAGAATGAGGAGATACGGTCTTTACGACTGATGGAGATGCAGACAAGGGCGGCTACGGACTTCTTGTTGGCGGCATCAGGGGGTACGTGTGCGTTGATTGGTCAGGAATGCTGCACCTTTGTGCCTGCCAATGATGAGATGGGCTTGCCAGCCATAATTGAGCATTTGAAGAACATTACGAGGGATATGCATGACTCTCCGAAGGACTCGTGGGATGATTGGGGTCATGGGCAACTGGGCTATGTGGGATGGTCTGTTGTTAAATATCTGCTTTGTGCCGTGGTGATGTTTGCAGTTGTAGTTGTCTGTGTGGCTGTGATCAGAGTGTGTTTTATGTATATGTTCAGGACTCTCTGCGCAGCTGGTCCTGCGATTGAGAAGTCACGCTGCTCGGCTGCACCTGCGTTTGCTATGATGATAGTGAGGGATGAGGTGGAGGGGGGCCGGGCGGGTGTGGGTGTCCCGTTGATGCCGAGTTACCAGGAGTACGCTCTGGCTGCTATTCTCTGATCTGGGTGGTGGACATTCTGGGTTGGGGGACGGTAAGGCCGGGGTGTTCGAAAGGGTATGGGGTAGGGGACGTGCCTGAACATGTTGTACATTAACGTTTGTTGTATGGATGTGTATGCAATATTTTTTTTTCCCATAGTAGGTACGTGAGTGATGACTGAATTGTGTGGAGCTGTGTACCCATGGTTCGGTGTTGGGTCCGGTCGGTTATGCATGGCCGTCCGGCAGGGCACTGAATCCTGGGGATGATAGCTTGAGTGGTGGGGTAAGGTGCTTGGACGCTGACTGCTTTGTACCTGTGGTGGGGTGTGTTCTGACCTCTGTGGAGGGTCTGTTATGGACTCTTCAGGTAACAGGGGCTGGCACCTCACGGCGTGCAGGGCGCGGTGTCCGGTGCATTCTTTAGATTATCTCTAGTGGACACGAGTCTGGGTGACGAGTGTCCCCTGGGGGGAATGGTACTGAATATTGGAAAAATATGAAAGAATGTAAATGTAATGGATAAAGGGTGAAGCACTAATCAAGATGTTTTTGTTTCCCGAGGAATATCAGAATTGGAGTGGAATCAAAGCGAAATAGTGGAAGAGCCGGGATTCGACAAAAATAGGAACCCAGTGTGTTGATGGAGATCGAACGGGAAGAAAATCAGGGAGTAGAAACTGGCGACATCAAACACATGTATCAATTACAAATATCTCGTTTTTAAAATTGTATGAAGGAAGTAAAAAGATACTCATACAGTTAATGAAAAGAACCTCTCAAAAATTTGATTGAAAAGACGGAGTAAAGTGCAAGTCCAGTTGATAAATTAACAAGAACTGTTGTCTTTGTGTGCTCTGATCTTCAGCAGTTCTATTGGGCACACGGAACACCACAAATCAGGTAAGAATAGGAATTTCAGGTGGAAAAGGGAAAGAAGAGAATAGGTAGGGCATACAGTGCCACTATTGGCTGTCCAAGTAGGAGTCAGTCACAAAAAGCATAGACACCTACATTTAGACAGGGAATACAGAAAACACTTCTTTGCCTGCTGCCATTGTTAAAATATCAAAAGGAAAGGGGAACTCTAGTAAATGGGAAATAGGATCTCATATAGGAAAATGGAAGCCGTAACCCACTCAGACAGGTCGACCCTAATTGGTTGGATAGAAGAGAGTCCAGTACAGATTATCGCCAACAGTAACCCTTACACAAAAAATAACCCATATTATTTGGAGAAAATCTCTAGAATATCGACAAAATGGAACAAAAGATGGGGATATCTTACAAAACCTTCGCCCATCGAAGGGTCTTTTAATTTGGAGCTAATAGCTGAGATAAGAGTGCTAATTAAGACGTACAAATACCAGGGGAATAAAAAGAAACAGGGAGAGAAAAGCCTGCAAGAAATTACGACGTTAGAAGTCTTCGCTCAGGAGGCCGAGAGGAGAAATAGTGATCAGAAGGGCAGTGCAACTGTCAATGAAGCGGCCAAGCCAAGAGAGGAGGTAGCCCCGGTCACCATAACTCCCCTGGCCCCTAACACAACAACTGTCATCGCCCAAAGTGCAGCTCAGGTAGCCTCACTCACCCCAGTGTCCCACCCAAGAGTAGAACAGGTAAGAGTTGAGGGAGCTCTAGCACCCCCACCATATGACATTAGGAATGGGGAACAAGTGTACCCTATTCTGCCTATACTACAAATGAGCAGCCCTTATAAGTTAACAGACGATCAGGGGTATAACGAGTCTGGACAAGCGATAGCAGAAATTCACCTGACACCTGGGACATTCAGAGAACAGGAGGGTGTTAGGGGGGCGCAAGGGACTCAAGACTTGACTCATTATGGGAGGGAATATGTGACCCCACAGCGTCAAGTGGAAAAAACTGGACACATTTCGGAAGCAGCCAGGAAGATCTGTAAGGCTGAAGTGGAAGGACAAAGCGAGTATGAACAGATGATTGCACGAAAAAACTGGGAAAGGATAATGAAAAAATACAGCAAAACCCCAGACTCGTACTACTGCCCGAGCGAGTCTAGAAGAGGTCGCTCCCCCTCAAGTGATTCCAGCTTACATGGAACAAGAAATAGCTCACCGATTGGCATGACAGAAGAAGAGTGGGCGGAGATGGAGAAAAACGAAGCACCAACGAGCTCGGAAACACCAACGAGAACGGGAGGTCGAGGGGGAAAACCCGAAAGGGCACCAAGAGGTAAGGAATCTGATTCAAAACTCTCTTCCTCACAGGGTGCTGAAGGTGTCCAGGAGATGGTAAGGATAAGGGACGGTCTGGTAAAAATAGACAAGAAGCTCATGGAATTAAAAAAGGACGATGCTGAAATAGCAGAGCGGATAACCGCTCTGCGGACAAAGATTCGAGGGAATATAAACAGGTGATGGAGATATGGATAACGGTTGAGAGAAAGCGAGGAGACTTGGAAGAAGAAAAAGTAGAGCTGAAAAAAGCCCTCGCCAAGATGGAAGAGGACGCAAGGAGAGGAATGACGACCAGAGCACTGACGAAAAGTCTTCAAACCAACAAACTAGCTCCCGTCAAAATAACTCCCGTGATAATAAGAGGACAGGACTTGGAATATCATCCATGGAAGGCGTCCGACATGACCCAAGTATCAGAGAAATTGCCGCCCATCCAGAATGGGGCCAATCCGTGGATTCCCAAATTGGAGGAACTGATGATAGGTCAACAGCTGGCGATGGGGGATGCAAAAAGAATATTGTCAAACATGATGGGACGCGTGGCTATGGAAATGGTACTGGAGAAAGCTGGCTTGGGAGACTATGCGGGTACTGGAGTGCATGATGCGGACCTGTTCGCACGGCACAGGGTTGTACTGTGGATGGCCCTCCGAGAAACCTACCCGACCAAGATGCACCCAGACCAGATCCACATTGGTACCCTGGGGGACACCCACCCTAGGGAGTATGTGGCAAAAGCCTACGCCGCCTGGAGGGATACAACTGGCCAGGATCTAGAGCGGGACCCCCTGGGGGAAGCCGTACTAAGAGGGAAGATTGAAGACGGCCTCCCCATGGAGGTGAGACAAAGACTGGCTGAGGTGGTGTCTCTGTCAAGCCTCCCCTTAAACTATTATACCGACAATGTGAGCCATCAAGTTGACCTATATCGGAAGAGGGAGCAAAAGGTAAAGGATAAGGATGCGGCCGAACACCGAAGGATTCCTGTACCAACAGCCAACCAAGGCAGGGAAGGTAGTGGAATACCTCCAAGCCCTAGTCCAGTCCGCACAGCCAAGAGGGGAGACGGGCTCCAACGGGGAACCAAATGACCAGAGATGGGCCCAGTTGGGGACACAGGGGGGTCCTGCGCCAGAACAGCTACAAAATCCAAGGGGACAACCCTGGCAGTCACGGGGACAAGGTGGAAACAGAAGAGGGAGCGCGAATGCATCCAAAGCTCGGTCAATTGAGTGCTGGCGTGCGGGAACTTCGGACATACATCTAGGGACTGTGATCAGGACTATCAATCCAGAGGTGGAGGCCCTCGATGGGGGAACCGAAGAGGTGGATATGGGCGGAACCAAGGATCAAACCAAGGCCAGACCCAGAATGGAAACCAAGGCCAGACCCAGAATGGGAACCAAGGCCAGACCCAGAATGAAAACTATGGCCTGGTGAACCCATCAAGAGGGCCGGACGAATAACTCTGAAGAGGCCCAGAGAGTCCAATGGGGAGGTGTCAGTTGTCAGTGTCGTCTTTGAGGGAGGAGCCTATTGTGCGCGTATCGGTGAATGACAAATCTGTCGAGATGATGGCAGACACCGGAGCAGCCTATACGGTAGTGCAACCCCAAGACGCTATGCACCTAACCATGTCCGGTCGATACGTACCGACAATTGGATTTGAGGGAATAAAACAGCTGACCCCTGTGACCGACCCTGTGACCCTGAGATATCGAGGCAGGGAAGCGACTATTCCCCTACTGGTCTCGGAAAGTTCACCCATTAACTTACTTGGCCGAGATGGGCTGGGTTTACTGGGGATGGATATTAAATGTACGGCGGATGGTTGTGTGATAAATGTACGGGAGGACCGCTACTATCAGATGGTGCAAAGAATCGATAGCCGACCACCGGAAATCTATTGTCTAGGGGGACTGGACCAAGATTTGCTTGGTTCAGCCTTGAAATGGGAGACATTTATCACCGCCAACATGCCAGAAGCAAGTGACCCAAAGACACCATACCATTGCCCGCTGCAATACCATAAAGATGCAGACTCGTCATAGGCTAAGGAGTGGCTGAGTGTGCAACCAGACGAAGTACAGCTTAATGCCACCAGTATTATATTGGGTCCGCAAGGAGCAGCGCTACGTATTTCACGGAGCAACTATTTGCGAAAAGAACACGAGATTGCAGATAGTGTTCCCCATGTGACTTTAAAGGTAACCAACTCGTGCGATCAGCAGCACATTGGCGAGATGATGAAAAAAGCGAAAGGAATCAAATTTGAGCAGATGAAAGAAAACAAACAGATTTGGATAAGCCCTGACAAAAGGTTTATTAAGATCATGGTCCAAGGCACAGGGATGGGTCGTCCCCAAACTATCCCAAGAGTCAGTATTCCCTAAGACATTGAGCCTCCAGGAGGATATGATGGATGCGGTGCCAGGGGATCTGTGGTCAAAAAACAGCACTGACATTGGATTAATCAAGTCCGCTCAACCTGTGAGAGTGGAGCTTAGGCCGGGAGCCACCCTGCCTTGGAAAAATCAGTACCCACTGAAGGAGAAAGCGGTGGCTGGAATCGAGCCACAAATCAAAGGACTTTTGAAAGCAGGAGTCCTACAGAAAACAAATAACCCCCGGAGCAACACGCCGTTGCTACCAGTGGAGAAACCTGACACCTCATACCGGTTGGTACACGATTTGAGGGCTGTCAACGAGGTTTTACTTGACTATCCCGCGGACGTCCCTGATCCCCATACGTTATTGACATTTATCCCACCGCAAGCTGAATATTTTATGGTTATAGATTTGTGTAGTGCATATTTTTGTGTACCCTTGAGCAAGGAGTGCCAGCTTTTTTTTGGTTTTACCTATAAGAATGAGCATTATGAGTATACTAGGATCCCTCAGGGATTAAAGCATTCGCCACACATATTTAACAAGATCCTAAGGGAGGACTTAGACGGGTTGGATACAATATTGACCTCTAGGGTCATTCAGTACATGGATGATCTTATATTGTGTGCAGATGATCAGACAACATGTCATCGCGACTCCGTGAAACTGTTGCAGCTATTGGCAGAAAAAGGCCACAAAGTGTCTTTGAAGAAATTGCAATATTGTAAACCTAAAGTGATTTATTTAGGACAAACATTTTCACAAAGCCATCAGGCTATTTCGGAAGAACATTTGGTGTCCATTAAGAAGGCTCCCAAACCTGTGACGGTAAGACAAATGATGGGATTTTTGGGTATTGTTGGGTACAGTTCTCCATGGGTCGAAAACTATACTTTAATAGTGAAACCTTTAAGAGACATGATGAAATAAGCGGGCGTTGATAAGCTGAGTTGTAAAGTGGTTTGGACTGAGGATGGTTTACGGGCGTTTGAAACAATCAAGTCCCGACTGTTAGAAGCGCCAGCCCTGGCGTTGCCTGACTATACCAAGAAATTCATATTATATGTCTCTTCTCCAGATCAGAAGCAGGCATGAGCGGTGTTGACCCAGGACACCGGGGTGGGGGCGCGACCACAGCCGATGGCGTACTACTCCATTGCCTACTCGGAAGTGGAGATGGGGATGGCTCCCTGCTACCGGGAAATGGCCGGAGTCTATACAATGTACGAGAAAGCCGCAAGTATCATGATGGGATATCCAGTGGATATCATGGTGAGGCATGACTTAAAGAGTCTGTTGGAGTCCGGTAAATATGCACTAACGATGCCTCGCATTAGACATTATTACAGGCTTTTGGAACAGGAAGATGTGACTCTGGTCAGGTGTTCTATAACGAACCCGGCAGCGGACATCCCTACGCCTGAGGATGGAGAACCTCACGACTGTGTGGCCGAAGCCGAGAGGTACTCTAAACTCAGAGCAGACTTGCAGGCTTTCCCATTTAGCAGTCCAGATCTGGAATTATGGACTGATGGCTCTTGTTATCGAGTTGGTGAGGGACTAAAAGCAGGCTACTCAGTGGTGAGGTCGCAGGGAGAAGGGTTTGTAGTAGAAAAGGCCGAAGCCTTGGTACAACCCTGCTCAGCTCAGCTGGCAGAATTAGTCGCACTGACTGAAGCATGTAAGATGGCAGAGGGCAAAATGTAAATATTCATACCGACTCGGCCTATGCGCAAGGAATCGCATTTTTATTTGGCACAGTGTGGAAAGGGAGAGGATTCAAGAAAGCCGATGGAAGCGCCATAAAACATTGTAGCCAGATTGAGAGTTTGTTAGAAGCAATTATGAAACCAAAACAGATTGCGATAATCAAGTGTGCTGCTCATCAGTCAGACGAGTCCAAAATAACTTGAGGAAACAATAGAGCAGATGAAGCTGCCAAGGAAGTGACAGGTGCTGACAGGGCAGGTAAGGTCTTGGTTATCACACACAAGGTTGAGTTAGAGGACAAGATAACTTACAAGGATGTTTTGACTTTCCAGGAGGAGGCTAGTCAGGTAGAAAGAAACCTCTGGGTAACCATGGGGGCTAGCCAGGATGATACAGGTTTATGGCACAGCCACGGTGGATTTGTGGTGGCTCCTGCTGGCCTGGTCGGACTGCTGATCCATACGGCTCATGACTTCTGTCATGCTCATCGAGGAGAGGTGAGTAGAAAAATCCAAGAATATGGCTTTTGGGTGCCAGATTTAGCAAGTCAAATTGATCATGTGATAAAGAGATGTACGATATGTTTGAAAAATAATATACGTAAGGGGATTAGTGTGTCACCAGGGCATATCCCCACGCCCAATGGCCCAATGCGAGACCTTGTAATTGATTGAGACATTGACATGATTAAACCAATTAATCAGAAGAGATATATTCTTGTCGTTGTCTGTCGTTTTTCAAGGTGGGTGGAGGCGTGCGCCACCCGTCACAAGGATGCAGCATCGGTGGCTAAGTTCTTATGCCAGGAGGTGGTTCCGAGATTCGGGTTAATGGACAGAATAAGCTCCGATAATGGAAAAGAATTCGTCGACAAAACTGTACGTTTAATACTCCAGCATTTAGGTGTAAAACAGCGCTTGGGGGCCGTTTATCCCCCACAGAGCCAGGGGATGGTGGAACGCATGAACGGGGTGCTAAAAAACAAAAATGGTTAAGATCTGTCAACACACAGGTTTGAATTGGCTAAATGCTCTCCCATTAGCATTAATGGCGTGTCGTTCGAGCGGAATTCGCGGTCTGCGTTTGACACCGCATGAAATGATGATAGGTCGTTGCATGGTAGTGCCAGGCTTGCGCGCGACAGGTAAAGGTCCAAGTTTGGACATCCTGGACAATGAAATGCGCGAGTACGTGAAGTACATGTCAAAGATCCACACAGATATTCTGGTTCATGTCTCCAGTAGACAGGAGCATGAAACCGGGGAGGAGGTGAGTAGGCTAAGTACACCTCAGATCCTACCGGGCGATCATGTTTATGTTAAAGTATTTAGACGTAAATGGTATGGATCGCGACGAGAAGGGCCATACAAAGTCGTTCGAGCCACCGAAAGGGCTTTACAGGTTGAAGGTTCACCTATGTGGTATCATATTTCGCATTGCGTAAAATCGGTAGATATTGGCCAAGAATTGGAATCTGAACCGCTGGCCCTTGAGCAAGAAACGGGGGTGGCGCAACTCCTAAACGAAGGAGACGATGCAGACGATTATGGGGAGCCAGACAGAGGGCAACATGATGGTCCACCGGTAGGGGATGAGGGATTCCTACAGGAGCCAGACAGAGGAGAAAATTATGAATTGGAACATAATAATTTCTCTTCTGTGGACTTTGATGGTGTACCAGAAGGACCGGAGGAAACCGTGAATAGCACAAGTCCGGAAGCAGATCCTCGGCCGCAACAAGTTATTAGGAAACCTCGGAGGTATACATAGGAAAAAGTGAGGGAAAGCTAATGATAATTAGGATCATAAGTGATCCATGGAGAGAGCATGTATATATTTTTTGATTTTTGATTTTGAGCTCTCTCCTTTCTTAGAAATGTTTAAATCTAATGCGATGTACTAATCCGTTTTCTTTCAGAGTCAGATGCACAAAATAGACATGTTTTGTTAAAATACACATAAGTATAGTGGAATAAACAGAAAAGCTGATAAATGGTACGATGTTCCCTTTGTATAGGGAAACGGACCTAGACAGATGTCAACTAACTGATGGATGTGTGAGAGTGAAATAACAAGGGTGTTGAATGGGTTTGGTACTAACAGAAATTAACTGTGTTTTAGAGATTCTTTAAATGTTTTGGTTTTTATGTGATTTTGCTAACGGTTAAAAGGTTAGGGTATCTGTACGGTACGAACAGTTTGATTGAGAAAATACTAACAGGAATATGGGGATGTATAATCCCCAACCGGGGATCTGTGGTAGATTTTCCCAAGCTATTGAAGTTGTATTTCCATTGGATTTCTAGGTCTACAGCTACGGGACGATGCTGATATATGGTGGGATCAATACACACACAATTTTAGAATAGTACCGTGACTGACTAGAGTAGGCACTATTTGATCTCCCTGATTAAAGCAACCCCCAAGACAGGATACTAGATCGGCCAGCTTTGAGAGTAGAACAAAGGACTGTTTACCAAAACAAGACGCTGAATAGAGCTGGCAGAGCAGACGCCCCGTTGTTATAATTTACAAGCGGCAGCTGTCTATAGAAACGCAGGGCGGCCACCCAGTTTGGAGGGTCGTATAGATAGGTCACCAAGCTTCAAAGGAGGTTTCAGATAACACCGGCCTCTCCTGTTTGGCAAGAGAGAGAGCCACAGAATCCAAATTAATAAGAATACACTAATTCGGTGATAATAAGTCTAAATCAGTTAGTAAAAACAGTTATTCAGTTTTACAAAGTATCCCTACCTTTAAGATATAGAAATCAATCTGGTTACAGTGTTAAACAGATAAAATTAAGACTAAACAGGACATTATTCAAGATATATGGTTTAAAATAGGTTTAACTTCCTAGCAGAAAGACTAAATTAGATGTTTAAGCAAAATAAGCATTACTTGTTGATTGATAAATGGATATATCTAATTCCAGATACATTTAAACGCTAAAACTAAAGAATGCTCTAATCAAGAAACAGTCTGCACTGTAAAATTTACATCTAGCAAAGATATGCCCTTATAAGGTAGTATCCGGCTTTAGACGTGGCTCAAAATGGCCGCTCTAGGGCTTCAACCAATCAGTATATCTCTCTTCTAAAAAGCTCCTCCTCCTCTGACGTAAGACTAGCATGGTCAGAAGGGGAGGAGTAAATGCTTTAAGACTAGCCGTCTAGTTAGAGAGAGAAGAAGAACAGGAACACAAACAACAGACACATGCTTTTTCCCCTCATCCCCACACGGAAGCTGATGATGACGAGCTGAGAGGAAACCAACGAACAGCGAGGAGACGAGAAGAGATACTTTAATTGTAGTGAATTTTAATGCCATTATTATGTCACACTTAACATACTGTCTGACTAGCTGGACACAAGCCTCCTGTACAACATTACGATCTGTACAGGTAGTTTACCATCAGTTCTGGACAGGAAAACAAACAGCCACCACCATTGTTATAGCATAGCAAACCAGAACCTACTGAGCTGGGACAATCTTGTCAAATTCAAAGATGCCTGCCTTACCTATAAAATCCTACATGGCTTGGCTCCTCCCCCCCTCTGTACTTTCATAAAACAGAAAGCATCTGCTGATAGGTATACCAGGTCTGTAGTCAGAGGGGACTGTGTAGTCCCAAACAGGAGGTCTGCTTTTAGTCAGACAGCCTTTTCCGTGAGAGCAGCCCACACCTGGAACAGTCTGCCAACACGGCTCAGGGAGTATCAAAGTTACATCTCATTTAAAACTAACTTAAAATCATGGTTGAGAGATGGTCAAGTGTGCGACCATTTTAACTGAGGGGTTGTATTTTAATGTATTTATTTGTATGTATTTTAGTGTATTGTAACCTATACTGATTCCTACTGTGTTTTAATTATTGTACTATGTTTTAATTATTGTTGTGCTCATGTCACCTGCCCCAGAGACTACAGTTGAAAATTAGCCAACTTGGCTAAACTGGCATATTTACAGTAAAATGTTCCTTAATATGCACTGTCTCTGTATTTTAAACCAATAAATACAAATACAAATTAGTCTGGAACAAAGAGCTGAGGGCATAGTCTCATGGTATCGTTTGTTTCATTGCACGTTTTTGAATTCAAGCCTTTTGTTATTTCACTTTTGCTTGTGAAATAAAAAGTGGATTTTAGCAAACTCTCTTCGTCTTCATTTTCATCCTCCTGCTCCGCCGTCGTTACAAGGCCATTCCTGGCCTTTTTGAGTAAAAGGGAATTAGTAACGAACAGACACAACGCAGAGTAGCTTAGCTGGTTCTTTATATAAGAACCATAGACCCTTGTTACTTCACGAGCTGTCGAGAAGTCTGGTTGTGACCCACTAGCATCAGATGAACTACAGGTTAACTCTGGTTAATGTGAGGGACACATGTATGGATATGACGAGAGAGAGAGAGAGAGAGAGAGAGAGAGAGAGAGAGAGAGAGAGAGAACAGGAGGGCAGGCTATGCAATCCTGTGAAATCCATCTCCTTTGTAGTACAGACCGCTATCATGTTGACACACTGATGCATCCCCTATCTCTCTCCCTCTCTGTCAAACACGGGTATGTACACAGACTCACTCACTCACTCACTCACTCACTCACTCACTCACTCACTCACTCACTCACTCACTCACTCACTCACTCACTCACTCACTCACTCACTCACACTCACTCACTCACTCAAACACACACTGTATATAAAGACAACTGCACACTATAATGTACTCTCTCTCTCCCTCTCTTTCTCCATCTATCTATCTCTCTCTCATACACATATTCTCTCTCCCTGCTGACAGTTGGATCTATATAAAAGCAGTTGTCTTGGCAGAATCTCAAACACATCCCACCCCCAACAACATCAAAACATCACAGGGGAGCGAGATGGAGATCAGCAGAGAGCAGCAGAAGAGAGATAGAGAGCAGCGGGGGAGAGATAGAGAGCAGCAAGTGAGCAGCATGAGAGATATAGAGAGCTGAAGGAGAGAGATAGAGAGCAGCAAGAGAGCAGCATGAGAGAGATAGAGAGCTGAAGGAGAGAGATAGAGAGCAGCAGGAGAGAGATAGAGAGCAGCAAGAGAGAGATAGAGAGCAGCAGGAGAGATATATAGAGTTATAGAGCAGCAGGAGAGAGATAGAGAGCAGAAGGAGAGAGATAGAGAGCAGCAAGAGAGAGATAGAGAGCAGCAAGAGAGAGATAGAGAGCAGCATGAGAGAGATAGAGAGCAGCAGGAGAGAGATAGAGAGAGATATAGAGCAGCAAGAGAGAGATAGAGCAACAGGAGAGATATATAGAGCAACAGGAGAGAGATATAGAGCAGCAGGCGCTCAGACCGTACACAGGAACGCTATGTTCCTACCAATCGCTTTCACCCGGACCGCTCCCTTGAAGTTTCCACAACCAGCGCTGTATATTTCCGAGGCTGTGATGTTTTACAGTCTTTGTTCAGATAGAGACGCAGATACTTTAACAAGTAGCTCCCATGATGCAACAGTGTCATAGTCTGGTGTACGGTCTGAGCGCCGAGTTGATAAAACACTAGTCTCCGCCAAACATAGCGGGGAGTCAGCGTGCCTCCATCGTCAACACATCCGCTTACAGTACACACACACACACACACACACACACACACACACACACACACACACACACACACACACACACACACACACACAGTCATACAGTCAGACACACAGACTGACAGACACACACAGACAGACACACAGACACAAACACACCCAGTCATGCATCCAGTACATACTAAGATTATTACACACACCTCCAGTAGGCCTACATACTAAGATTATTACACACACCTCCAGTACATACTACGATTATTACACACACATCCAGAACATACTAAGATTATTACTCACACATCCAGAACATACTATTATTACACACACATCCAGTACATACTAAGATTATTACTCACACATCCAGAACATACTATTATTACACACATCCAGTACATACTAACATCGTTACAAGTACATTCAGTACGTAATAACATTATTGCAAGTACATCCAGTACATACTAAGATTATTACACACACCTCCAGTACATACTACGATTATTACACACACATCCAGAACATACTAAGATTATTACTCACACATCCAGACCATACTATTATTACACACACATCCAGTACATACTAAGATTATTACTCACACATCCAGAACATACTATTATTACACACATCCAGTACATACTAACATCGTTACAAGTACATTCAGTACGTAATAACATTATTGCGAGTACATCCAGTACATACTAAGATTATTACACACACATCCAGTACATACTAAGATTATTACACACACATCCAGTACATACTAAGATTATTACACACACATCCAGTACATACTAAGATTATTACTCACACATCCAGTACATACTAAGATTATTACACACACATCCAGTACATAGTAAGATTATTACACACACATCCAGTACATACTAACATTATTACACACACATCCAGTACTCGCTCTACCATCAGTCAGCATGCCAGCTGTCGAGAAGTCTGGTTGTGACCCACTAGCATCAGATGAACTACAGGTTAACTCGGGTTAATGCGAGGGACACATGTATGGATATGACAGGAGAGAGAGAGAGAGAGAGAGAGAGAGAGAGAGAGAGAGAGAGAGAGAGAGAGAGAGAGAGAGAGAGAGAGAGAGAGAACTGGAGGGCAGGCTATGCAATCCTGTGAAATCCATCTCCTTTGTAGTACAGACCGCTATCATGTTGACACACTGATTCATCCCCTATCTCTCTCCCTCTCTGTCAAACACGGGTATGTACACAGACTCACTCACTCACTCACTCACTCACTCACTCACTCACTCACTCACTCACTCACTCACTCACTCACTCACTCACTCACTCACTCACTCACTCACTCACTCACTCACTCACTCAAACACACACTGTATATAAAGACAACTGCACACTATAATGTACTCTCTCTCTCCCTCTCTTTCTCCATCTATCTATCTATCTATCTATCTATCTATCTATCTATCTATCTATCTATCTATCTATCTATCTATCTATCTATCTATCTATCTATCTATCTATCTATCTCTCTCGCTCTCATACACATAGTCTCTCTCCCTGCTGACAGTTGGATCTATATAAAAGCAGTTGTCTTGGCAGAATCTCAAACACATCCCACCCCCAACAACATACCAACATCACAGGGGGAGAGATAGAGAGCAGCAGGAGAGAGATAGAGAGCAGCATAGAGTAGCAGGAGCGAGATAGAGAGCAGCAGAGAGCAGCAAGAGAGAGATATAGAGCAGCAGGAGAGAGATAGAGAGCAGCAGGAGAGAGATAGAGAGCAGCAGAGAGCAGCAGGAGAGAGATATAGAGCAGCATGAGAGCAGCAGGAGAGAGATAGAGAGCAGCGGAGAGCAGCAGGAGAGAGATAGAGAGCAGAAGGAGAGAGATAGAGAGCAGCAGGAGAGAGATAGAGAACAGCAGGAGAGAGATAGAGAGCAGCAGAGAGCAGCAGGAGAGAGATAGAGAGCAGAAGGAGAGAGATATAGAGCAGAAGGAGAGATATAGAGAGCAGCAGGAGAGAGATATAGAGCAGAAGGAGAGAGATAGAGAGCAGAAGGAGAGAGATAGAGAGCAGCAGGAGAGAGATAGAGAGCAGAAGGAGAGAGATAGAGAGCAGAAGGAGAGAGATAGAGAGCAGCAGGAGATAAATAGAGAGCAGAAGGAGAGAGATAGAGAGCAGAAGGAGAGAGATAGAGAGCAGAAGGAGAGAGATAGAGAGCAGCAGGAGAGAGATACAGAGCAGAAGGAGAGAGATAGAGAGCAGAAGGAGAGAGATAGAGAGCAGAAGGAGAGAGATAGAGAGCAGAAGGAGAGAGATAGAGAGCAGAAGCAGGAGAGAGATAGATAGCAGCAGGAGAGAGATAGAGATCAGCAGGAGAGAGATAGAGAGCAGCAAGAGAGAGATAGAGAGCAGCAAGAGAGAGATATAGAGCAGCAGGAGAGAGATATAGAGAAGCAGGAAAGAGATAGAGAGCAGCAGGGGAGAGATAGAGAGCAGCAGGAGAGAGATAGAGAGCATCAGGAGAGAGATAGAGAGCATCAGGAGAGAGATAGAGAGCAGCAGGGGAGAGATAGAGAGCAGCAGGAGAGAGATAGAGAGCAGCAGGGGAGAGATAGAGAGCAGCAGGAGATAGATAAAGAGCAGCAGGAGAGAGATAGAGAGCACCAGGAGAAAGATAGAGAGCAGCAGGAGAGAGATAGAAAGCAGCAGGAGAGAGATAGAGAGCAGCAGAGAGCAGCAGGAGAGAGATAGAGAGCAGAATGAGAGAGATAGAGAGCAGAAGGAGAGAGATAGAGAGCAGCAGGAGAGAGATAGAGAGGAGAAGGAGAGAGATATAGAGCAGCAGGAGAGAGATATAGAGCAGCAGGAGAGAGATAGAGAGCAGAAGGAGAGATATAGAGAGCAGAAGGAGAAAGATAGAGAGCAGCAGGAGAGAGATAGAGAGCAGCAGGAGAGAGACAGAGAGCAGCAGGAGAAAGATAGAGAGCAGCAGGAGAGAGATAGAGAGCAGCAGGGGAGAGATAGAGAGCAGCAGAGAGCAGCAGGAGAGATATAGAGAGCAGCAGAGAGCAGCAGGAGAGAGATAGAGAGCAGCAGGAGAGAGAGATAGAGAGCAGCAGAGAGCAGCAGGAGAGAGATAGAGAGCAGCAGGGGATAGATAGAGAGCAGCAGGAGAGAGATAGAGAGCAGCAGGAGAGAGATAGAGAGCAGCAGGAGAAAGATAGAGAGCAGCAGGAGAGAGATAGAGAGCAGCAGGGGAGAGATAGAGAGCAGCAGAGAGCAGCAGGAGAGAGATAGAGAGCAGCAGGAGAGAGAGATAGAGAGCAGCAGAGAGCAGCAGGGGAGAGATAGAGAGTAGCAGAGAGCAGCAGGAGAGAGATAGAGAGCAGCAGAGAGCAGCAGGAGAGAGATAGAGAGCAGCAGAGAGTAGCAGATTAATAACTGCTGATGCTGTGTTCTCCATAGCTTTACTGCAGTAATAGAGCACCGGTCACAGTGTTTATGGAGATCACCGCAACCCCCCCCCCCCCTTACTCAGCCCCTTCCCTCGACATTGTAGTTCTCTGAATAGAGTGCGGGGACATGATGCAACCGCACAATCTAACAATAATTAACCTCTTAACTAAGGCCAGGCCATTAACGCCGTTACCAGGCTAAGTTAACGGTAGACTCTTATCGCGCGATTAAAAAATTACCGCCGTTAATCTATTCTCAAAGTTGGACCTAACGTGTTGTTGTGATGACGTATTCAAAACGCGGCTACAGTCACATAACGCTCCAGCTGCAGGGAGGGGCTGAGCAGTACCCACACTTTAGTTTAAGAAGCAGCTCTTCAGCCCTGCGTTCTACAGCCTGTGATAAACTCCTCTTGGGAGTCGCGCTGTTCTATGTAAACTCTGCGAGCAACACGTCCAATAAATGCGTCTTTAACACTTTGGTCGCCAGGCTTATATTCACAATAAACCATCCCACGCCAGCTCTATTTGTCTATGGAGAAGTTCCCCTTCTTTGCAGGGCTATAACTTTTTAAATTGTATTGCTAAATTGACATTACTATGGCCCATTCAACGTCAAGTATCTATTGTTCAGGGTGTAGCAACGTTATACTTTTTCATTCACATATTCATACTAAAATACGGTCTAAAGTATAAGTATGTTTTTATCGTTTTCTGCAGCATTCTCCAGAACGTGATTTATAGCCCTAAATGCATTATATTGATGATCAAATACAGTTTGATAGCAATCTGCGCGAGATAAAAAATGTCAAATGGACGTGCTTCTAGAAGTTACTACTTATCATCTGATGTTGACCGGATGGGGGGGGGTGGTCGTTTATATTTCCGTGGCCAACGTTAGATGATTCATCTAGTGTGGGTGATATAAAAAAAATAAAAAATCTAACCCCGACTAACCTTAATGTCATGCACTTGTCCTAATAAACTAACCTACACTGTAACACGCAACACTTTGATGAACATTGTTACTCAGCTGATAGAGTTATACCCTTCTTGCTGTCTTGTCGCACAGAACTTGTAAGTCGCTTTGGATAAAAGCGTCAGCTAAATGACTAAATGTAAATGTGATATGATCATTAGAGCAGTTTGTATCGAACACGTTAAAAGATAACGCTGAAACTTACCGTAGCTTCCTCGTAGTGTTGGGCGATGAGCGGGGAGCAGAAATATTCCTATTATGGGATGTAGAAATATGCGATCCATCTCCAGGTTGTATAATAGTATATACGTCCAAATCATGTTGTTTATCGAGTTATTGGTAACGGATTGCTATCCATTGTGTCTAGCTCGAGTCCTGGGACTATTAGCGAGTGATCGGACCGAATTGGAATGAGCACCAGCTTCCTTTTCCTGTTTCCGGTTTGGGCGATCCGCCGATCGGCCACCAGATGGCGCTCTTGAACCGTTGGAGAGTTGAGAGGGGATGAACAGTAGATCTCAAGTCTCCGGGGGAGAAATATGATTGCGATCACAGATTTTTGAAATATTGATATCAAAGACGTGGTACGGCGTCTTTGGCAGAATGAGCATGGCGGGGAATGACGTGGTAAGGCGTTTTTGGCGACCATAGTGTTAACATGCTTTATATCCTCGCCTATGCCTGTCGCGGTTAAAAACCTTTTTAACTAACGTTAGCTGCTAACTAACTAAGAAAACAGCCCTTCTACTGATGGGATCAGAGTCGGAGTCAGATGACGACACACCAGTACGCAATGCTGTAGAGAGGTACAAGGTAGAGCCAAGTGCCAGCTTGGATCAGTGTCCACTGAAATGGTGGTCAGACCACACTGCTGTCTATGGTAAGCTGGCCCACATGGGGACCCCTGCCTCAACTGTCCCATGAGAGAGACTGTTCTCTTTATCAGGCCATATTGTACAGAAGAAGAGAGCTAGTTTGTCACCAGCCAATGTGAACAAGCTGGTCTGCCTAAGTGACTGGTGGAAGAAGGAGAAGTAGAGGTTGGACTGATTGAGTCAAGCCATGTCACATAGCTACTGAGTGACTGTACTGGTAACATTATTTGTGTTCTGAATAAAACAATTTATTAAACACAAGTACATCTTATTGAACACTATTTTGATATTTCATTACCAATTATCATAGCAAAACAGCTTATTCAAACAGTCTGTAATGCATTTTGGAAACGGGAGATTGGCTCATGGTGTAATGGGCCACCTGGCCTGAGAAACGTAAGGAGGAAAGAAAAAGTAAGGACTTACTTCTGGTCATTATTTGGGTAGAACACACATATTTTGAATGCCTTCAGCAGACTTCAAATGAGCCATTTTAATCAAGATTAATCTAGATTAACTCCAGGAGTGAAGATAGATTAATCTAGATTAAATTTATTTTATCTATGCTCACCTCTACTAACCATATTTTCAGAAAATGTGCCTAAAAATACATACCTATAAGTAAATGGAAGATTGCTTCACTTCCACAAGGAACATTTGCATGTTCTTGGTATCTAGGGACATCTATGGATCTCAGGGAATGTATTCAGAAACATTGTGTATATTACTAGGCTTGAGTAAATTGTAATGAACCAAAGGAGAATATAATTTTTTTTCATCTTTGACGGTGAATAACACCATGCTAACATTGACCAGACGTGAATTTTTTTGCCACTGAGCTCATTCAGCATCTTCTTGAGATCAAGTGTACAGATGATTCTTATATATTGTAGATACAGTACTGCATTTTGCCATCCGGACACATGCAATTTGAGATATAGAATATAGAATATCAGGCCTTTAACTTACCTTATTATGACCAAGTCACACATCTATGGATCGGGCCAAATCTCCCCTTTCCAATGGCAGAGTTCAATCTGGATTTAGTACCACCAGGCGACCCTGACAGGGCAGCAAAAACAGTGAATGAAATCTACTGTAAGTACAGTTACTTTTTTGTAATGTAATTAGCTCTGCCGTTTTTCATCAAATTGAGCCAAGTCGTTCACAGAAAGGTGAAGAAACGAACTACGTTCTATTTTATGGCAATAATGTTCAGGTTTGTTCGACCCATGGGATATTATCCCGAAAATAACGTAGACAAAAAAAAGGTTCACACTGGAAGTCAGATGATTGACAGGGTGCTGGCGTGAGCTGGGAAGTGTAGTTTTATGAAATTCAAAAGCCCTGGGTCTTCTCATTCATAGGACTACACTTACGTATGCCAGCATCCTTTATATCCATCTCATTCATCAGGTTTCCGCCGGGATACGCCGAGATATTTATCAACTCATAATTTCACTAATAAAACTTAAAATCATTGGTAAACAAACGTACTGCTGAAAATATACACTTTGACTGCTGTTTTGACAGGGTTAGGGTCTTTACTCTTGGCTACATTTGAAAAAGAAACGCAACATTAATTAATACAATCTGTATTCATCTATTTATGGCGTGATATCAATCTCATACCGGTACTTGAGTAAGTCAAAGTATTCCTTTAACATCAGAACTCTAACCTTGAGAGAGTGGGATGGCTGCTACTGTAGATGCAATGTGATATAAAAGCAATGCTCCTCAAGACTTTGAAATGGAGTTAAGTCTATTACCCATCATCCTTTCTGCTTCCTAGATGTTTATCAGGCATGTGCGTCTGAAAGAGAATCCTTCACCTTGACGAGGCCTGACAGGTAATGGATACATACACACAGACACACAGGTGAATGGGCCGAGTAAATACACAACCTGAGATAACACACACACACACGCGCGCACAAACACACACACACACACACCTTAGAACCTGGTAATAATACACACACACGTATAAATACACACACACTTTAGAACCTGGTAATACACACACACACACACACACCTTAGGACCTGGTATTATATACACACACACAAGCCTCGAGAGTCTGTTAATATCCCCTTCCTCTCTCTCCCTCTCTCTGTCCATCCTTCTCTCTCTCTCTCTCTCTCTCTCTCTCTCTCTCTCTCTCTCTCTCTCTCTCTCTCTCTCTCTCTCTCTCTCTCTCTCTTCTCTCTGTCTCCTGTCCCTATTTCTCTATCTCTACCTCTCTCTCTCTCTTACACACACACACGCACGCACGCACGCATGCACGCACGCACGCACACACGCATGCACGCACGCACGCACGCACACACACACACACACACACACACACACACACACACACACACACACACACACACACACACACACACACACACACACACACACACACACAGTCACACACACACAGTCACACACACACACACACACACACACACACGCTGTTGTTGATGACGTGCTCTCCTTCTTTCACCTGCAAATTAACTCCGCCCCTACGCTGGTAGGAAACTCGTCTCATAAAGAACCTTTTTTAAACAAATAATTGTTACTATTAGAGATACTATAGAATAGAATAGAAATATTTTAATTATCCAGTTGGAAATTTGACACTGCAAATCGCTCAACATTTAAACATTTAAACATTTAGACAGGACAGGTCACAAATTAGAATAATAACACAAATCAAATCAAGTTGCCTAGGATACGAGTAGAGTAAAATAGAATAAAAATGAAATAAAATATACAGTAAATAAATACAGTAAAAATAGACTGAGCATGGGGGAAGGGGGGGGGGGGGTACAGGTAGTCAAAAACAACACAGCAGTGTAAACAAATGGGTCAATATAATTAACTATCTAACTAACTGAAATATATATATATTCACAGTATTCACAGTGTCACATAAGGTGCAGTATGCATCAGGTAGTGTATTGTCCTCCTTGGGTTCCTATTAGTCCTAGGTCAATGTCTGGCAGCCGTCGCTGCCCCCTGTTGTGGAGCCTGGATGCCGCTAGTCGCGGCCTCCTGCCACTATTGAGCTGCCACTCTGTGCTCAGTGATGCAGTGAGGCACAGTGATGTGTTGTATGTATATTTCTGCTTTGCACTATATAGTATTGTATATTAGTACATTGCATAGTATATTGTATATTGTATGGTAACTCAGTTACTTCTATTCTGCATCGAACATTGTACATATGTCTATACTGAACACTGTGACCTCTATTTTTACTTCTATTTTACATGCTATACTATTTTATTTCATACTTATCTTGTCTAGCACAGTCTCTGGAGCGTAACAGTAAGAAGCATTTTGTATAAAAGTATTCTGTACTTCTGTATGAAAACTATTAAAGAAACTTGAACTTGAACTTGAAACTATAGTCTGATGGCTGTTGGAATGAAGGACTTCCTGTGCCGTTCAGTGCTGCATTTGGGTAGAGTGAGCCTAGCACTGAACATGCTCCTCCTGTCAGCCAAGTCTGTGTATAGTGGGTGGGTGGGGTTTTCCCTGATGGCCTGGAGCTTAGCAAGGCTCCTCCTCTCCGCCACCTTCGCTAGAGAGTCCAGCTCCACCCCAATCACGCTGCTGGCCTTCCTGACCAGCTTATCCAGCCTGGTTGTGTCCCCTGCTCTCAGTCCGCTGCCCCAGCAGGTCACAGCGTACAAGAAGGCGCCCGCCACCACTGACTCATAGAACATCCTCAACATCCTTGTACAGACATTGAATGATCTCAGCCTTCTGAGGTAGAGTCGGCTCTGGCCCTTCTTGTACAGTGCCTCTGCATGTTTTGACCCGTTCAGTTTGTTGTCTATGTGCACATCGAGGTATTTGTACACCTCAACCATGTCCACATCAACTCCCCTGATGGAAACGGGGGTCACAGGTGAACTCCTCCTCCTCCCCAGCTCCACAACCAGTTCCTTGGTCTTCGCCACATTTAGCTGCAGGTGGTCTTTATCGCACCATGTGATGAAGTCCACTACCAGTTCCCGGTATTGCCCTGCCAACCCCCACACATCTCAGCCCTTCAACTCGAGCAACCCCCTCCCTCCCCCCAACTGCCCACACCCCCTCATCTCTGGTGCAGCCTGTCTGCCCCCCGCGGCTTGAAGACCCGCTCCTCCCCCCAACACCTGAGACCCCCACAGTATGGCTCTCTGCAGACCAGGTGAGTACACAGCTGAGCAAGTTACACGCAGGCAAGGCTGCAGGTCCTGATGGGGTGAGCCCAAAGGTACTCAAAACCTGTGCCTCTCAGCTGTGTGATGTGCTCCAGCTCATATTCAACATGAGCCTGAGGCTGCAGAGAGTCCCGACACTGTGGAAAACCTCCTGTGTGGTCCCTGTCCCTAAGTGCCCGCGTCCCAGCACGTCCAAGGACTACAGGCCGGTGGCTCTAACCTCTCACATAATGAAGACCATGGAGAGGTTAGTCCTGGAGCAACTCCGCCCGGTGACCAAACCCCACCTAGACCCACTCCAGTTCGCCTACCAGCCCCGACTGGGGGTAGAGGATGCTGTCATCTACCTGCTGAACCGAGCCTACACTCACCTAGACAAGCCGGGGAGCACTGTGAGAGTCATGTTCTTGGCTTCTCCAGTGATTTTGATACCATAAGGCCTGGGCTACTAGGTGAGAAGTTGGAGGCGATGCAAGTAGAGGCCCCCCTGGTGTCCTGGGTTGTGGACTATCTGACGGGCAGACCACAGTACGCGCGCCTACGGAGCTGTGTGTCAGACAGACTGGTCAGCAACACCGGGGGCCCGCAGGGGACAGTCCTCTCTCCCTTCCTATTCACTGTCTACAGTACACCAACGACGTCCACTATCGGTCAGAGTCCTGCCACCTTCAGAAGTTTTTCTGATGAGTCTGCGATATTGGGATGTATAAAGGACGGTGACGAGAGGGAATACATTTGATGTCCTTAGTGACCCATGGCTTGTTATTAGGGTAGCAGGTAACAGTCCTAGATGGAACATTGGAGTCCACACAAAAGTTGATGTAGTCTGTGATGCACTCTGTGAGCCCATCAATGTCCTCTCCGTGGGGCTCACAGAGTGCCTGCCAGTCTGTGACCTCAAAGCAGCCCTGTAGTGCCTCTTGAGCCTCATCCGACCACCTTCTTACAGTTATTTTGGTCGCAGGCTGTCTTCTGACCAGAGGTACATAACATGGGTTGAGGTGAACCAGGTTGTGGTCCGACCGGCCCAGCTGTGGTAGTGGTGAGGAGCTGTATGCCTCCTTGATGTTGGCATAAAACAGGTCCAGCGTCCTGTTCTCCCTGGTGTGGCAGCTGACGTATTGTTGGAAGTTTGGTAGTGATTTGTCCAGTTTTACATGGTTCAAATCCTCTGAGATGAGGATTAGAGCCTTCGCGTGTTTCGTCTGGAGACGTGCAATAACGCCGTGGATGACGTCACACGGGGCTGTCGGGTTTGCCGAGTGGGGGATGTAAACGGCCATCATGATAACGTGGGGGATTTCTCTTGGCAAATAGTATGGTCTGAGTCCTACAGCTAACATCTCTATATCCGGGTCACAGTGTCGCTCTTTGATCGTAATATGGCTGGGGTTACACCATCTCTTATTAATAAATAAAGCAAGCCCCCCTCCTTTACGCTTGCCGCTCCCGCGGTTGCGATCAGAGCGCACAATCTGAAACCCGTCTATAGAGACATTGCTATCGGGAATATCTGTGTGCAACCATGTCTCAGAGAAACACATAATGCTACACTCACGGTATTCCTTTTGACTGCCGGTAAGCACGGCCAGCTCATCCATCTTATTTGCCAGAGACCTCATGTTGCCCATGACGACAGAGGGGAGATATGGTTTAAATCTCCTCCTCTCCCTCCGTGCTTCAGCCTTCTTCTGTCTCGCACGTCGCCCTCTTCCTCGACATCCCCGAAAGCCACCATTTGTCCTTAGTATCTCCTCCGGGAATATGTTTGATAACTCCGGGTTGGTTAGCTGGCTGTAGCGTGCCAGCTGGTTGCATAGCGACAGCAGCTGATCTCTCGTGTAAACAAAGGACGCTCCGGTCAGCTGTTGTTTGCTCAAGAGTTGAAAAAGTAATTCCCTCATCAGCCAGATGGACAAAAACTCTTCTAAAACTATACTAAACTGCATGTCTAGAAGTGCACGACTTAAATAAATAAGGACTAGTGTCCAGGTAAAAAGAATATGTACAATAAAGACGTAGAACTTGACAAAAAGTACAAAACGGGTAGAGCGATCTGCAGCAGCAGCCGTCTCAGGCGATGCATGCGCGTAACTGTTCGCTTTTATAGTAAATGTGTAAAAATTCCTTTTATTGTGTCTCTCTGTCATCTCACCTCTGCGACTTGTAGGCATGATCGCCAGACCCGGTCACATATATATATTTAGGCTGTCAATCGATAACAATATTTAATCTGATTAATCGCATGATTGTCCATAGTTAACTCACGATTAATTGCAAATTAATTGCATATTTTGTTCTGTTCTAAATCTACCTCAAACGGAAATTTTTCAAGTTTTAATACTCTTATCAACATGAGAGTCAACAAATGCTTGCTTTATGCAGCCATTTAACACATTCATGGCCATTTGGATCCGTCTAAAATCACTGTAGACGGCCAGCATTTCTAAACAGACTTACATAGTCCGTGGGGCTGTTTGTAGAGCTAAAAGATACTTTATAGTATTGCTATCTGTCCATTCTCATTGTCAATTGAGACCATAAACCGTCCCTTCAAAATGGCTTAAAGAAATAATTTTTTCATCAATACGTTCTCATTTTATAGCGTCTTGAATATAAGCGTTATAAGGGATTTCAGCTGGGATATATCCTGGAACGCGAGATACAGGCCGCTAAGCTACTAACGTTAAATCCAATGGCATTTCGGATATACAGAAGCTACAGTTAAAACTCAAACTGCATATGATCGGTATCACCACGAATGCATGAAGGGGGGGGGGGGGGGGGGGGTATCGATCGCCATCTGGTAGATCCATATGTCCATTGGCTGATGATATATTCCTTTACTGCATAGTGAAATCCGCGTCCCAAAATATAATCCAAGCTACAGGCTGCACATCCAGAATCCAGCTAACTGGAAACTCCATTGAAAGTAAAAAGAAATAATGCACCGTTCTGCCACAGGGCACACTGCATTATCGAGACAGCGCCCCTAAGAGGATCTGGCCGGTAATGCACTTTTCAGAATTCGAAGAGGAGGGTAGATCTGCAGTGCAGCTCGGTGACATCGAGTAGGTTAATACAATGGAATAAAAGCCAAAACAACCTTGCCACGGACATGTCTGTGGTTGGTCCTCAACCGTTGGATTCGAAACACGGATTTATCCGTGGTTGGCCCCAAAACGGTTAACACAAAAGAATGACCCTCATGCATTGCAAATTTGCATCAAATTCAAAATAGAGTGATGCACAAAATAACTTAAAAGAAAATAATTAGGGATGCTCGATATTGGCTTTTTTACCGATACCGATATTCCGATATTGTCCAACTCTTAATTTCCGATAATATCGGACATCCCTAAAAATAATCATTTAAAACAATGAATAAAGTGTGCATGAAATAATAGGAGAAAGAAAATGTTAGGAACTTGTTACATTCACCCACACAAGGGCTGAGGACTCACCCCCCCCCCCCCCCCCCCCCCCGCCGCCCCCCTCTCTCTCTCACTCGCTCTCCCAGCTCTCTTTCTTTCTTGCCCCTTCCTCATCTCTCTCACCCCCCCTCTCTCTCTCTCTCTCTCTCTCTCTCTCTCTCTCTCTCTCTCTCTCTCTCTCTCTCTCCTCTCTCTCTCTCTCTCTCTCTCTCTCTCTCTCTCTCTCTCTCTCTCTCTCTCTCTCTCTCTCTCTCTCTCTCTCTCTCTCTCTCTCTCTCTCTCTCTCTCTATCTCTCTCACACACACACACACTTTGGGTCAGAAACAAACACAGTATGAATGAGAGTATCAATAATACTTATTTTTATATACTTAATATATATATATATTTTTAAAGAATTACATTTTTTAAGCGTTAATCTTGCGTAAAAAAAATAGTGGCGTTAAAAGAATTGTGCGTTAACGCGTTAACTTTCACAGCCTTAACACTTTACTCGCCGAAAATGCAGAAACTCGTCATTGCCCGCCATGCTCATTCTGCCGAAGACGCCGTAACACGTCTTTGATCTGTTTACATCTTTTTTCCATTTTCCCAGTCTGAACTTCACCGCGGAGCTTTTGGCATTGAGTTTGAACCGGAAACTGCATTTCCTCTCAAATTACACTAGGTGGCAGTGTCCCCCTATTTTCTAACACTGTATCCCAATATAATGATATTGCAGCCTACAATGAACCTGACATTTGATTGGCCAGCATACCTGACCACAGGTATAAAAGTTTACGCCGTCCCAGAATCGACGAGGTTTTGTTGGGGAGAGAGATAGAGAGAGATAGATAGAGAGATAGAGAGAGAGATTGAGAGAGATATTTGCATTGAGATCAGCCTATAGTCGTATTTATAGTTTTATACAGTATCAGAATAATTGTAAGGTTTCAGCTGTGCTTTAGAAGTACTTAGTCGTGCTAACTAGTAGTACTATTGTGAGGGATTAGTGTGTAGTCTAGTTAGTATATTTTAGTAGTAGTAATAGTAGTTTGATCAGTTAGTTATTCCATTTAGATTATTAGTTCAGTATGAGGAGACGTAGTGTAGGTAGGCGAGGGGACAGGCCGACGGCGGATCGGTTTGTTCAAACCAAGCTGGCATTTGGACCCCTTGCAGCAGCACCAACGACCGGTCCGTTGGTAGCTCCGACCGGGGAGAGCCGTGAGACCGTCGCTGGGCCCAGCGGCGTGTCTCGCCCCGGTACCGGGAGCGTATCTCCCCGTCGCAGTTCGAGGAAGAGGAAGGTGGCTGTGCTGATATCTTCTTCAGCCTCATCGGACAGCGATTCAACTGTGCATGAATCTGACGGCAGCGCCGATTGGAAACCACCAGGTAAGGTCGTGTAGATGTGATTGTGTGTGTGAAACGTATTTGATGATGATTTACCTAACGCTAATTGATTCATTGTATACTGTGAATATGTAACGCTAGTTCGCCAACCAACACCGGTATGCATTCATTATAGATCAGGAGTCATCTGACGAGGACCTTGATCTTGGTCGGAGATACCATGAATCTGATTTATCTCACGACGAGGGCCATGACGGGGGACATGGTGGTGGTGGTGGTTGAGGGGAGACGGGTCAGTCATTTTGACGAATGCAATGTGAATATTTTGTATTTACATGCATGTTCAAATCGATACAGCTACATTATTTGGAGATGCATATAGGCCTTCTTAATTCACCACCACATGTGCTGGGGAGTTCATATGGGGGAGGAGTGACCGACTTTGATGTACAATGGCTTTGATGTGTGTGTGTGTGTGTGTGTGTGTGTGTGTGTGTGTGTGTGTGTGTGTGTGTGTGTGTGTGTGTGTGTGTGTGTGTGTGTGTGTGTGTGTGTGTGTGTGTGATACAGGCCTTGATTCACAATGATCTGCATCTAACTAATGTCAAGTTCTTTTATTTTGAGATTATATTGTCATTATTTTATTCATGCAGGTTCAAATCGATACAGCTACATTATTTGGATATTCATATAGGCCTTCTTGATTCACCACCACATGGGCTGGGGAGTTCATATGGGGGAGGAGTGACCATGGCTTTGATGTGTGTGTGTGTGTGTGTGTGTGTGTGTGTGTGTGTGTGTGTGTGTGTGTGTGTGTGTGTGTGTGTGTGTGTGTGTGTGTGTGTGTGTGTGTGTGTGTGTGTGTGTGTGTGTGTGTGTGTGTGTGTGATACAGACCTTGATTCACAATGATCTGCATCTAACTAATGTCAAGTTCTTTTATTTGGAGATTATATTGTCATTATTTTATTCATGCAGGTTCAAATCGATACAGCTACATTATTTGGATATTCATATAGGCCTTCTTGATTCACCACCACATGTGCTTGGGAGTTCATATGGGGGAGGAGTGACCATGGCTTTGATGTACAATGGCCGCTGATTTATTTTGTGTGCATTACAGGATCCGACACCGAGTCCGGCGGTGGTACACCCACATACTTGGGTATGTACTAACTACATTCATTTATGTAAATGTATTACTATTGTGTTTTATGAGACTTACTTACTTACTGAATTTAATCCAATTCAGATTCTGGCGCAGACTCCGCAGAGAGTGACACAGAGACTGGCAACGACATAGCATCACAGTCTACTCCTGCAGGTGATTGTACATAAAATATAACACATAATGCTATATATATATATATATATATATATCATGTAAATAAAATGACAATACGTTGCCCTAGTGTAATGTATTACATCATGTGATTCTAGAACTGGATGCTAGTCGGGACATGCCGGAACCCGTTGCAGGGCGGAAACGCACATCTAAGCGCGGTAAGTTGGCTTCACTCTGCACACCACTTCCAGCTCTGACCTCTGACCCCCACACCACGTCCAGCTCTGACATCTGAACCCCACACACACTCACTCATTCACTCACACACAGTTTGTAACTACGTGGCATATGAATGTTTGTCTACAGTAGGGGTGTTATAGTATATTTGTATAATTGACAGGTCGTGGCGTGCGACGCGGAGGAGCGAAGAGCAGGTCTGCAAGCCATCAGGACCAGGAGAATGCCTGGTCTCGTGAGGGCTGGGTGCCTCATAGGATCCCCTTCACAGCCCAACCGGGGTTGCTGCAGGACGCCGCGGCACTGAATTCGTACCGGCCTGCAAAATGGCTAGATCTGTTCCTGACAGATGATTTTCTCAATGCCATTGTTGCCCAGACCAACCTCTACGCTGATCAGTGCATTGCCCGGCTGGACCCCACGCTAACCAGTAGCAGGGCACTGAATTGGACGGCCCTCACATTGAAGGAGCTGAAGAAGTTCCTTGGACTCAATTTCCTGAGCAGTGTCCTTTGGAAGCCTCGCGTGGACATGATGTGGACCACTGATGATATGATGTTCACACCATACTACTCAGCCACCATGCCACGCAACCGGTATGAGTTGATCTGGCAATTCCTCCACTTTGCGGACAACACATCCCTAGATGTTAGAGACAAACTGTGTAAGGTACGCCCTGTAGTCGACCATGTCAACATGAGGTGCAAGGAACTGTACCAGCCCGAACGTGAGCTCGCCATTGACGAGGGGATGATGGCATGGCGAGGCCGCCTGACTTTCCGTGTCTACAACCCCAACAAGCCAACCCGGTATGGCATCAAGTCGTACTTCCTGTGCGAATCACGCACAGGATATTGCTTCGCATTCAAGCCATATTGCCGGGATGGCGCGAACCTGGGGGACACGGTCGTCGGTCTGCTTGGACGTTTGTCTGGCGCCGGTTATACGTTGTTTATTGATCATTTTTACAACAGTGTAAGCATGTCCGCCAAGCTCCGACAGTTGAGGACCGACGTCTGTGGTACCCTAAGGAAGCACCGGGGGGAGCCAGCCATCATAAAGAACCTGACCAAAGCTGACATCGTGTGGGGGAGCGCATTGCTGTCAACAATAAGCAGGTCATGATCGTGGCATGGCGTGATAAAAGGATTGTGAAGACCATCACCAGCTTCCACGAGGACACCATGGAAATGGCAAGAGTGTGGCAGAAGCAGAAGAAGGGCAAAGCAGTGAGGGTGGAGATGCTCAAGCCGTCAACCATCATGTGTTATAATAAATTCATGAACGGCGTCGACCAGTTGGATCAGAATATCTCGTACTATCCGGCTGCACGTAAGACTGGAAAGTGGACCAAAAAGTTTGTGATGTATCTGATCCAAATATGTATGTTCAACGCTTTTGTCTTGTACAAAATCAGGCACCCACAAGGGTATTATTGCAACCTCTTCCGGTTCACCAGGCGCGGACCTACACAGGGGGTCAGGAGTTGAAGATTCCTGGGGTGACAGAGGAGGAGGAGGAGGAGGAGGAGGCGGAGGCAGGGGGTGGGGGTGAGGAGGAGGCAGGAGATGAGCAGGTGGGGCGTGACGGGCAGCACGACCCTAGGGCCCCACCGGGGGACCCGCAGATGCAGATTAGTGGGTGGCTTTGGGAAGCATGTAATGGTTGCATACAAAGCCACCCCCAAGCAAAAGCTACCATGTAGGAAATGTCGGGTCTGCAGTAGGCGTAGCCTCAGGAGTGAGACCAGATATTTTTGCACATCGTGCAAAGTCCCCCTGCATCGTGACACTGCTTCACTCTGTACCACACAAAGAGGGATTTCTCTAAATAGTTTCTTTATTAGTTGTCATACAGAAGTACAGACTACTTCTAAATAATCTGGCACATAGAAGTACAGATTACTTCTAAATAATCCATCATTGTGTGATACAGACAGAACCATGTGTACCACTCCGGTACATAGTATAGCTAGCTGAGAGTAGTATAGTGTAGTGTAGTATAGTGTAGTATAGTATAGTATAGTGTATGGGTAGTTGCACTGTTTTCTGTACAAGACAAATGCGTTGAACACATGTATTTGGGCCACGGTTGTCTATATTGCATAGGCATGTTTGGACCACTTGCAGATGAGACGTTATGTTAGCGATCTAGCTGTGTCGACTCCATTCATCATTTGCATTGTGTGTGTATATAGTTTCTTTTTTTATTTATCTTTTCCCCCCCTCATTTTTACCATTTGCACAGAACAAATGGTTGCTGACAGTCACCCAGTTTATAAAAGTATATACTGTAGGTAACATACCACACTTTTCTAATGCAGTCCATTGGCCTCTTATTTATATACTTTGGAAGCATGTATTGGATATTTTTTGGTCCACAGATCATCTGGCGCTTCATCCATTTATCAATGGACAATGCAGTCATCGATGCGAGAGACCAAGTAAGATATGCCCTGTAGTTGATCACGTGACGTGCCTGTACTGTGAATGTTACCAGCAAACTTCTAAATGCACTGAAACAATGGTTGGTTATCCTCCAGTGTTCACTTTTTATAAGGTATTGTCTTGGTAAATTACCATAATCCTATACAGTGAATGTTACCAGCAAACTTCTAAATGCACTGAAACAATGGTTGGTTATCCTCCAGTGTTCACTTTTTATAAGGTATTGTCTTGGTAAATTACCATAATCCTATACTGTGAATGTTACCAGCAAACTCCTAAATGCACTGAAACAATGGTTGGTTATCATCAGCCAGTGTTCACTTTTTATAAGGTATTGTACTATTGACGAGGCACTACTTTGGTCTACCCAGATTAATAACATGGTTACCAGGATGAGTAGAAAAATCTCCATAATAAGAATAAATGCCTACCTCCTAACGAATACAACAATTAAAATGGTAGTACAATCTTTAGTCCTGTCCCATCTTGACTACTGCCCAGCAATTTGGTCTAGCGCGTCAAAGCAAGAGCTTAGTAAACTCCAGCTCACTCAAAATAGAGCTGCCCGACTCACTCTTCACTGCTCTATAAGGAATAGTGTGGAGGGAATGCATGCTAGACTGTCGTGGATGAGGGTGGAGGAGAGACTAGCATGCAGTTTGATTTGGTTTTTAAAGAACATTTGTACCTTGGGTAAACCCACTCAATTGTATTCTATGCTTTTATCCACCAATGATAGACATGACCATAATACCAGACATGCTTCAAGTAGTCGCTTCACCCTACCTCTGCCTAGAACCAACGCTCTAAAGAAAACTGCAATGTATAGAGCCATAACATACTGGAATAGGATCCCATTACATATTATACGGACGGAAAACAAGGACAGTTTCAAAAAGAAACTCAAAGGAGCCATAATCCGGAAGGAAATTAATATATGTCATGCATGAGTGTATCTGCAGCCATGTTATCCAAAACTTCTTCTGATTATTTTGTGTGTTTTTCTTTTCTTTTTAAAGGTATGGTGAAATTGATGTTTTAGTAACATTTATGCGCATTCTAAAAGCAATTCTTAAAAATATTCAATTTTAAAAACAATCTTAAATTGTATTTAACACTGTATTTTGTATTTTGTTTTGTTTTTTTGTTCTCCGTTTCTTTGCTTGCATGTAATTTTAGCCATCTTAATTGTTAGTTTCATTGTGTATTGTATGTTGAGTACTGGCTTTTAATAATTAGTAACATTGATGAGCATTCTAAAAGCAATTCTTAAAAATATTCAATTTTAAAAACAATCTTAAATTGTATTTAACACTGTATTTTGTATTTTGTTTTGTTTTGTTTTGTTTTCTGTTTCTTTGCTTGCATGTAATTTTAGCCATCTTAATTGTTAGTTTCATTGTGTATTGTATGTTGAGTACTGGCTTTTAATAATTCTGTTTTGCAACAATTGTTTTTGTATGTTTTTTGTGTGGACCCCAGGAAGACTAGCTGGTTGCCATGGCACCAGCTAATGGGGATCCGTAATAAAAATCAAATCAAATCAAATCAAGTCTTGGTAAATTACCATAATCCTATACTGTGAATGTTACCAGCAAACTTCTAAATGCACTGAAACAATGGTTGGTTATCATCTAGTGTTCACTTTTTCTAAGGTATTGTCTTGGTAAATTACCATAATCATATACTGTGAATGTTACCAGAAAACTTCTAAATGCACTGAAACAATGGTTGGTTATCATCAGCCAGTGTTCACTTTTTATAAGGTATTGTCTTGGTAAATTACCATAATCCTATACTGTGAATGTTACCAGCAAACTTCTAAATGCACTGAAACAATGGTTGGTTATCATCAGCCAGTGTTCACTTTTTATAAGGTATTGTCTTGGTAAATTACCATAATCCTATACTGTGAATGTTACCAGCAAACTTCTAAATGCACTGAAACAATAGTTGGTTATCATCAGCCAGTGTTCACTTTTTATAAGGTATTGTCTTGGTAAATTACCATAATTTTATACTGTGAATGTTACCAGCATATGTGTCTAATGCACAGCAACAATGGTTGGTACTGATGACTGTCACCCAGTTTATTGAACATATTGTGAAATAAAAATGTCTTCATTTCATCAAAGTTTCAAGTTTTCTGCATTGTAAAGTATTCTGTATTTTATAATAATGTTTTCTGGACCTACACCAGTAGTTATAACTTACTTGTTCGTTAGCGCCAGGCATGGTGGTTGATAAGGTAGTAGTATTTCCAAGTGAAACTAATTGATATATTATCAATACAAGATATTATTACTTTATGAATGTGTTTATCATGTATGGACGAATAAATTGGAAAACAGGTAGGTACAGAGCAACACAGTGTCTACAACACAGGAGCAGATTATGCACAGTACATGAATGAGAAACAGTCAAAATGTTTTTTTTGTTTATTGCATGGACATGATCTATAATACCTGATCGGTACAATATCTACTAACCTGATCAATACAATATATTCCCACCTGATCGATATAATAGTATTACTGCATCTCAAGTTTGTCAGTCAGTCAGTCAGACTGTCAGTCGGACTGTCAGTCAGTCAGTCAGTCAAACAATCAAACAATCAATCAATCAAACAATAAAACAATCAATCAAACAATAAAACAATCAATCAAACAATAAAACAATCAATCAAACAAACCATCAAACATGCAATCAATCAATCAAACAAACCATCAAACATTCAATTAATCAAACAATAAAACAATCAATCAAATAAACCATCAAACATTCAATCAATCAAACAATAAAACAATCAATCAAACAAACCATCAAACATTCAATCAATCAAACAAACCATCAAACATTCAATCAATCAAACAATCAATCAAACAAACCATCAAACATTCAATCAATCAAACAAACCATCAAACATTCAATCAATCAAACAATAAACCAATCAAACAAACCATCAAACATTCAATCAATCAAACAAACCATCAAACATTCAATCAATCAAACAATAAAACAATCAATCAAACAAACCATCAAACATTCAATCAATCAAACAAACCATCAAACATTCAATCAATCAAACAATAAAACAATCAATCAAACAAACCATCAAACATTCAATCAATCAAACAAACCATCAAACATTCAATCAATCAAACAATAAAACAATCAAACAAACCATCCATCCATCCATCCATCCATCCATCCATCCATCCATCCCAGAGTAAATTGCTTTATAACACGTTCGGTAACTATTATCACCCCCCCCCCCCCCCCCCCCCGCCCGCTACAGGGAATTGCGCACCTCGCATAAAAAGGCTTGTAACTTTTTTTCTAAAAAATCCACCTGGATTTCCCCCTTTTTTTACCTTTTTTAACTTGTAATTGTGAACGAACGAAGACATGCAGAAACAAACGTTTTTTTTCATAGTGTACATCAGGGCTATTCAACTAAATTGTTCAGGGGGCCACATTGTCAGAAACCCAAGGGGCCAGGGGCCGGACTGCCACAGCGCCTCCCCGTGCTATGAATATATGTACACTTGACACAACACGCAACCACATTTTCACAACTTTTATTTAACTACATTGCAAAAGTAGTATACTTTTCAAAAAAAGTGCTTCATTTATGTGCCACATCTGCAACATCTCCTGCAGAAAGTGCTTCATTTATGACTGTGCAACAACTGCAACATCTCCTCTTCAACATTTCAATATAAAAATTAAATAAAAAACAAACAAGTGCATGATGTGCATCTGAACATTCTAACATCAACACTTGAACAAAAAACACATTTATAGTGCAGCTGAGCTTATGAAAAAGTGCTTCATGTCTGTGCAACAACAGCAAATCACAGCATCTTATTAGCACTTATTGTCCACTCTTAACTCTCAAACATCAGGGGGGTGGGGGGCAGACAGGCCTAGCCTACATACACACATCTAATGAGAGCGATTGCACTTCTTTGACTGGGCAATGGCAGAGAAAGAGGGTTCATAGGAAGTGAGGGCTACCCGCAAACAGTGATGCAAATGCTCATTTGTCAAGGAGTCACGTTGCTTGTTTTAATGGCATTCATGTGAGAGAAACTGGATTCACAGGTGTATGTTGAGCCAAACATTGTTAGCACAGATATTGCCAGCGTTTTTATTTTGGGGAATGTCTTGACATGAATACACTTTATCCAAAATGTTGTGGTGGATTCATTCTCAAGTGCCTGCTTCAGAGCAGATGATGCTTGCATGTCAATTATTTCAAGTTGCAGGAGATCTTCATCAATGTGAAGTGATGCAAGGAACTCTTGTCCTTTTGTGGAAATAGCAGCTACATTGGCAAATGGGTTGCTCACAAAATGCATCAATTCTCTGGACATGTCAAATTCATCAAATCGACTTGCAAAGTTTTCCCTCAATTTATCAATGAAATCTGTCATTAATTGAGTGACTTTTGGCTTAATTGTGCGTGTTAACGTTGACATGAAAAGAAAAAATAATTTTTTTTTTTTTTTTTTATTATCATGTAATCTTTGGCGGGCCGGTCAGAATCATCCCGCGGGCCGGATCTGGCCCGCGGGCCGCCAGTTGAATAGCCCTGCAGTAGGAGCTACAGGCTAACCTTGAAATAGGGAGTGGAATGTAAATAGTTCTTCATACAAAGTGAATTTGTAATTTTTATTTATTTGTTTGTTTATTTAGCATATTATATTTTGATTATATATGTGTAACATATTTTACAATATATAATTTTCACATTATTTTATTGTTTGTTATCGTTATTATTATTATTATTATTGATTGTTTTAATTCTTTAGTGTGCACTTTACATTTCTTCTTAATTTTTTTTTGTCCACTTTTTCTCCCATTTTTCAATTTTTCTCCCATCCCAATTTCGTATCGTCCAATTCAACCCTCACCTGTCTCGAACGCTGTTTCTTGCCTCCCACAAGCCGGCTGCAATGTGGACTAAGTCATACATAGCACGAGTCCCCTCCGATACTCGAGGTAACAGCAGTCGCATCTTTTCACCTGCACAGCGCAATATTTCAGCGTCAGGGGTCTGCGCTTTGGAGGGGCGCCGCCCCCATCGCTTCCTGATTCTACTGCGCAGGCGCACCAACCGACCTGTAGGAGTCGCTGTCCACAACGCCCGATCCCCACCCATCAGTTTCCCACACCCTAATACTGCCAATGTGTATTAGTACGGACGACCAGCTAAACTGAAAGCAATGTGGAGCGCTGGGCTCGAACAGGCGAACCCAGCGTCTCCAGTATTCGTGGTGTGCGTCTTGCCCACCACTGCACCACGTAGTCGCCCCTTCTTAATTTTCTTTGAAAGCAAATTTGCACATTCTTTTATTGTTTGTTATTGTTATTATTATTGTGTGTTAGCTAACCCTTTCACTGCCACACGACAGAGGGTTAACCCTTTAATATCACACAACCGACGGTCGTGAAAGGGTTAACCTTCTGTGTATTGTCGCAGTGAAAAGGGTTAACCATTTGGTAGCGCTGCAGTGAAAAAAAATTATGATTTTTCTTTGCATCTTTGACAGTGAATAACACCATGCTAAAAATGACCACACATGAAAAACTGAGCTCGTTCAGCACCTTCTTTTTTTTATCCACTTTTTCTCCTATTTTTTCAATTTTTTTCCCATCCCAATTACCCACTGTGCCAATTCTCCACTCACCTGTCTTGAACGTTGCTTGCATATGCCCCCCACTGGCCGGTTGTAGGGAGGATAGAAGCCTTGCATCACGTGTCCCCTCTGATACACGAGGAGGCAGCCTGTCACATCTTTTCACCTGCCAGCGCGGACTCTCATTGGCGAGGTGTAACGTGTGGGAGGCTCACACTACCCCCGCCATTTTGTGTCTCTGCTGTGCAGGCGTCCCCAACCGACCTGTAGGAGTCGCTGTCCACAACGTCCAGATTACCACCCATCGACTTCCACCCGCTAACTCTGCCAATTGAGTTAGTATGACGACTGGCTCAAGGCGGAGGCAACGCCGACAGCCGGAGTCGAACCCGGTGTCTCTCGCGTTGGTGACGAGCGCAATGTCCGCTCCGCCACTCAGCCGCCGTTCAGCACCTTCTTGAGATCACGTGTACAACAAATCTAAGGGAATGAATAAAGGGAAGATGATTAAACAGAAGGTTTTGTAGATTACTGTATTCTGCCATCCGGAAACATGCAATTTGAAATATTATTATATAATATAGAATATCAGGCCTATGGGGCTGCGCGCTCACGGCTGCTGCAATGGGTGCATGCGTCATACCTCACTGGTCACCCCGGGGCCGCCAGGACCCTGGATTTCATCCGCAGAAGGTTCTGGTGGCCCACAGCGGAGGGGGATACGCACACCTTTGTGGCAGCCTGTCCTGTGTGTGCGTGCAGCAAAACCTCTTGCCGCCCTGCAGCAGGGCTTCTCCGGTCTCTTCTCATCCCCAAACGGCCTTGGTCTCACATCTCCCTAGACTTCATCCCAGGTCTCCCGCCCTCTGATGGTCTCACTACCATCTTGGTGGTGGACCGCTTTTCAAAAACGGCCCATTTCATCGCCCTCCCCAAGCTTGGCCCGGGAGACGGCTGGTGCAGCATGTTTTTCGGGTGCACGGGATCCCGCAGGACATGGTCTCTGATCGGGGTCCCCAGTTCGCCTCCAGGTTCTGGAAGATGTTTGCTACCAGCCTCTGCGCCTCCGTCAGCCTGTCATCCGGGTTCCACCCTCAATCCAATGGGCAGACGGAGCGTGTCAACCAGGACCTGGAGGGTGTGCTGAGGTGCTACATCTCCAGCAATGTGGAGTCGGTGACTGGTGTGGGTGGAGTATAGCCACAACACACTCCTATGCTCATCCACTGGCCTGTCCCCATTTCAATCAAGCCCCTGTTTTTCCATAGCAGGAGAAGGAGGCAGAGGTGCCCTCCGTCCAGGCTCACGTTGGTCGCTGTCGTCGGACCTGGAGGCGGGTTTGGGCGGTGCTTCAGAAGGCTTCCATCAGGCCCCAGTATCAGGCCAACCGCAAGTGCCGTCCGACCCGATCTTCCATCCGGGACAGAAGGTATGGCTCTCGACCCGGGACCTTACCCTCCGGGTCGAGTCCAGGAAACTGGCCCACCGGTTTGTGAACCCGGTGGCATACAGGCTGCTACTCCCGACCTCCATGCGGGTTCACCCGACCTTCTTAAATATGTTTTAACCCTTTGGGTGCCGTTAACATAGAACTACGTTTCTGTCGCCCAATGGTTGAGTGCCGGAAACGTTGATCTATGTTTTTCTCGCGGTATTTCTTTTATTCGCTATTGCCATTCATAATTCAGCGGAGCACCTTGTGCATACTGTTCTGAGTGTGTCTGAGCTGGCAGATGGTCTTATACCGCCCTCTAACGCCTTCGGCCGCTATTGCACTCCATTAGAAACGGTGTAGTTTATTTTCTCTACCGAGCTGCGGCATGGGGGCGGGTCCTAAACACTCCGGCAAAACACACGCTTGTAGGGATGGCTTGGACAACTGACCCCGCCCGCCCCTTCATGTGCAATGCCCAATAACGTTGGAGACAGGATCGCTGTGGATAACTGGAATGGCGATCAGATAATTGGATTTTAGCATTTTTGCATTACATCAGAGACCAGGTAAGGACTATATATATCCAATCTTGAGTTGATCTGATATTTTTATCTACCGCGATTGAAGCTGTCTGTGTGTGGCTGTTTACCGTTGGGTGCAGGAGGGGGGGGGGGGCGCCGCGCTCCAGGGCCCATTTCATGTATGCATGAGGAGACATAATAATGATAATCTAGCATTGATTTCAGGAAGATTCGATAATCAGGCGGAAAATTACAACGTGTTTAGTGGATTCCACTAAAACGCTATTATCGCGTCTTTTTCCTGGAATTACTCAAAGCACCCAAACTATATAAATATTCAAAACGGTATAAAACGGAAATGTACGGATGAAAAAATAATCAGTTTTTTGCACGTTGACTGGAAGCAACTCACTGACAATCGACAGTTTTATTAGACCCATAGCTATAATATAAAATATAGGTTTAGCTCTACAAACAAGGTGAGCATTTACATGGGGTTAATGGACGGCAAGGCCAGATGCACTTCCCGGAAGGGGCGTGGCACTCACTGTGTTAAGACCCTTCTAAAGGACCCAGCATCTGTGACTGGTCGAATAAAGGCTAGATGACTCACCCGCGCTGCCGGCCATTGGAGACCGGTGTTGCCACATGGCGGCCATCTTGCCACAGGCAGCACGCCCACACACAACATGAATGTCTATGGTGTAGTATTGAAATAACCATAGCTTGCAAAATGTTCAACGTTTTTGTTTATCATAAACGTCAGAGATGTAGTTATCATACTGCATACTTATAATGGACTTTCATATGAAAATAATTTCAACATGTCCAAGCATCCTGAATCATAGCCATGTTAACCTCTTAAACCCAAGCGGTCCGGTACCGGACCCACAATAACATCACGCCATAAATAAATCTCTACAGACTGCATGAATTAATGTTGTCTTTTTTTTCTCAAATGTAGCCAAGAGTAAAGACCCTAACCCTGTCAAAACAGCAGTCAATGTGTATATTTTCAGCATTACGTTTGTTTACCAATGAGTATAACTGTTGTGTAGTGAAATATAAGATTATAGAAATATCAGGACATTGATTCGAAAACTCGGATATTGATGGGAGGAAGTGGCACAGCCTAAAGGGAGTGTAGGCCTTTGAAGGAAGAGAGCCAGGGCTTTCGTGTTTCGAAAAACTACACTACCCAGCTCAAGCCAGCCCCTGTAAATCATCTGATTTGTAGATTAACTTTCTTATTTCTCTTATTTTTCGGGATTATCACAAACCTGAACGGCATGAATTAGAACAGAGTTAGTTTCTCTACCTTTCTGTGAACGTCTAGCAAAAAACGGTATTGCAATCTGATGATAAATTGCAGAGACATTTACATTATAAACAAGTAACTGTACTTACAGTCGATTTTATTCACGGTTTTTGCTGCACGCCTGTTGATACTAAATCCAGATGGAACTCTGCCATTGGAAAGAGGAGATTTTGCCCGATCCACAGATGTGCTATAATAAGGTCATTTATAGGCCTAATATTCTATATTCTATAATCATATTTCAAATTGCATGTGTCCGGATGGCAGAATTCAGTACTGTATCTACAAACCCTTCTGTTTAATCATCTTCCCTTTATTCATTTGCTTAGATTCTTTGTACACATGTGATCTCAATAAGGTACTGAATGAGCTTTTTCATGTCTGGTAAATTTTAGCATGGTGTTATTCACCATCAAAGATGAAAAAAGAAAATACATTTATATTCTCCTTTGGTTCATTACAATTTACTCACAATATTTCTGACACTGGGAATACATTCCCTGAGATCCATAGATGTCCCTAGATACCAAGAACATGCAAATGGACCTTGTAGAAGTGGCACAATCTTCCGTTTACTTAGGTATGTATTTTTAGGGGGATTTTCAGAAAATAGTGCTAGGGCTGAAGAGGTTAAGATGTTAGGTATATCAACGACTATAGGTTCTGTTGAAGATATAATGTTTGTTTGCAAGGTTTGCTGGAGCCACTTCATCCAGAACGGCACACCCCGGTCAGAGAGCGGACGCAGACACAGAGAACAGTCCTTTCGTATTTTATTAAGGATTCTGTTGTTGAGTGATATCTCAAGAGTGCTTTCCATCCAGGTCGTAAGGCTGGATGGAACAATGAAAGATTGAGTGAGTGGTATTCTGCAACAGAAAAGCAGAACATACAATAATTAACAGAGGTACATACTTACTAATCATAACCTGAACACACACAACTAAAGATGCTATCTAGCATATTAGCATTGGCCGCATGGACCAAACATAAAACAAGTAATTGGCAGAATGCAATGGCATCCAGAATACACACAACTGAAGAGATGCTATAGCATTATTAGTGTTGTGAAGGATCAGATTAAACCGAATATGTATATTTATTTATATATATATATTTAATTGTATTTGTATATCGTTTGATATCCCCTGTATATTCCTTGTACAATATGCATTGAATATCCCCGTTTCTACTAAACAGCCCATAATAGTTTCATTCTACCATTGGACGAGAACCTGGCGCCATACCCCTAGGTCCAAGTTCAATCGTGCCGCCTAACATGTCGAGGCAACCCCCGGTTCCGCGCAGTAATATGCCGGGCGAAATACGAGTGGTACTATTTGTTCATAGCGCATATATATATGGCGCTCGTAAAGTAGAACTTTCTTTTAGTCCAGTTCTTTACCCTCCAACAGAGTGACAGACGCAAAAGCCTCCCCACGATGCACGTGCGGTGTAGTAGGGCCTACTTGGCCCAGAATAGGCATTGAGATATCGTGTAGATTAATAGTTGAATGGTCATAGTTTGGCACCATACCGTCGAGTTGGACGTATTCTATTAAGCTAATAATAGTCTATTTATGTATGGTGCATCGTTCGGTTCGAGTTCTACAGTTATCAGTACCCCCATCGTTCCTGACGTTATCTGGACGCTTATCCAGGCTGGTCAGACCCCTAGTGGTGATTGCATCCGAGGAGCTCCGGGTCAAGAGCGACTGGACCTGTATATTGGATTACTCTACCCGACGACGGCGAGCCTTCCACGGCTCTTGGATTATGCTTTGTGTGCTTTGATTATTCCATGGATAAAGGCCAACACTGTCGAGTGTTGGAATTACCCCCCGGAGAGGACTCCAGGTGAGGCGGCGCTCTACACGTGAGGTCGCACCACGTCTCTCCGTTGTGGACCGGCAGATACCGTTCCACAGAGGGTCCAGCTGTATTTGTCTGCGGCCCGAGGTTCTGTGGGCACTGTGTCTAAGACTTTGGATTCTCCCAAGACACCGTCGGCCAGATGGGATACCGTCGGCCAGATGGGATACCGCCAGCGGCTTCTCTAACCCCCCCCTCCTACTGTCTTACAACCAGCGGGACCCCCCCCCCCCCCCTTAGTGTATCCAGCTATAATCATTTAAGTACCATCGCTATCGTTTCCTAAATATTCCAGGTTGTATACTTACTCCCTGCGCAACCAGAGATTGGACATTCAATGTTGATTTACCTACGAATACTCATTTGCCATAAAAGTGCATATTCAATATTTCAAATCATAAATGTAATTAAGTGAATGTTGTATACACCTTTTGCTGTATTAAATATTCGATTTGGTACATTTGTGTTGGTTCGTTTCATCAGGTGGGAAAGTGTTCATCATACTTATATCTTGTACTGGGTGGCCAGAAGTTAAAGTACATGAGGTAGTGGTATTAAATATCATATCTAACAATACAGTCAGGGAATTGTACCCCTCAGCTACAATTGGTCCTTCGAACCGGAGGGTAACTAGTGTAATATTAATATAGTGTTGTTAATATCGAAATGGCCTATGATGAACACTCCACGAAACGATCCTCCTAACCTAGAACGCCCGCGGCGCAGACGACAGACACCTCAGTACTTAGAGGCTTACACTGTCAGTCAACTACCTAGCCTTCGACAAACGGTAAACGTGGTAAAAGTAGAAAGTAAAATTATGTCTGACCTTAACGACCAGGTTTCCCCGACCACAGAGGCCCTAGTAGGTCCTAATGTAACTGACCAAGCCCACGGTGGGGACCAGGAGGGAATTGACATGCCTTTACCCCCCGCCACTACTAAAGAAGTAGTCCCCGACACGCCCCGGGAGGAAGACAACCCTACAGAGAGAGAACTCTGCACAGAAGAAGAAGAGGAGAGCGCCGAGGAACTAGAGCTCCAGGACTCCCCAACGAGTACCCCCATGAGGTCTCTCCCCCAACGCTCGCCGATGTATCAGCCATCCACGGCGTCATACAACGCCACGCCGTCATTCCCAGACTTCGCCTATGAGAGTCGAGCACAGTACACGGAGCTCCGGATGTGTTTAGAGACAATGATGGTGGATGTCGCTGATGAACGCCACAAGTATGCAATATTATTGAAGCACCTGAAAGTACCGCGAGCGCACAATATAGCGCTAGCCTATGCTACCTCCTCGACCCCATACACAGCGGCCCTTGCAGCGCTGGATCAAAGATATGGACGTATATGGGATTACGTAATCCAGGAGATAAGGCATATTGACCGCCTACCCCCAGCCACAGACAATCGCTCACTAGACGACCTGTCAATCAAAGTGCAGTCCCTGGTGGGGATGCTGGGAGCTCAACGGGAGAAGGGCAGGCATGAGCTGTACGCCAACTCTAACGTTGAGAGGATTTTGGAGAAGCTGCCACCCGCAAGACAGGAGCGCTTTCGGCGGCAGAGGGACTACCGAGATCCCGACGGCCCCGAGCCATCCCTCCTTGATCTGGCCGACTTCCTGGCGAGAGAGGTCAGCAGCTTACGACTGGACACCTTCGGGCGGAGCACGCCAAGCTCCAGAGAGGGACCCAGGAGAATAAGTGATGGAAGAAGATCGGTGACTGTCATGCACCAATCAGAGTCAGTACCGAGCAGTAAGAGTCACAGCACCCCCTCGAGAAAGGAGAAGTGGAAGATAGCGTGTCCCTACTGTGAGAAAGAACACTGGCTGTCACAATGTGACTCATTCACAAAGATGAATGCAGAAGAAGTGAGCCAATGGATAAAGTCCAACCGGCGCTGTTATCGATGTGCGCGGCCCCACATGGCAGCCGAATGCCGCCTAAAGAAAAGGTGCAGCCGGTGCGATGGAGCCCATCTAGATATACTACACGATAGTAACGGAAGACGGCCTATACCCGCACCACGGAGCGGCACCAAGGCAAGTGTCATGTACATTGACCCCGCCAGCAGCAACGGAGCTCAAGTGCTCTTAAAGGTAGTCCGTGTGACATTGAGCTACCAGGATAAAGTCATGGACACTTACGCCGTCCTTGATGACGGGTCAGAGAAGACCCTTCTGCTCGCCTCCGCTGCGACTCAGCTGGGACTGCGGGGGAGCAAGAATGAAATGACGATTCGGACAATAAGAAGAGATTTAAAGACGATAAAGGGCGAGAATGTCTCCTTCACTATCGCAGCCAACGGGCAGCCAGAGCGACGGTACAAGATCACAAATGCTTTCACCAGCCAAGAAATAGGACTCTCGCAGTACACCTACCCTGTCACCAAGTTGATGGATAAATATGTGCACCTGCGCCAATTACCTATCCCGCTCATAGACGGCGCTACCCCGACCCTGTTGATAGGCTCCGACCATGCAGAACTCATAGTCCCGATTGACCGGGTCCATACAGGCCCCCGAGGCTGTCCTGCAGCAGTCGAGACCCGCCTAGGATGGACATTACATGGCCCCCTCGCTAAATCTCTCAACCGAACCGCAGCCACTAGCTGCTTCCACTCCAGAACGACAGAAGAAGACACCACTCTCCTGTAGCATGTCGAGAGGCTATGGACCCTAGAGACAATGCCCTTTAAGAACGAAAAGAAAGACATTCGCTCTAAAGAAGACATTTACGTCATCCACCTACTCGAGCAGGGGACAAAGAGAGTCACAGTCGGCGGAGTGATGAGATACGCAACTCCACTCCTGAGGCGAGAGGGAATGCCCCCCTTTCACGCAAAGAAAGACGCCACGGAGCGCTATCTACTGAACACAGAGCGGCGCCTAGCCAAAGACCCCGCTCAACAGAGTGTGTACCGAGCTGAGATTGAGAAGCTAATCACAGCGGGACACGTAACAAAGATTGACATTAAAGAGGCCGATCAGACGACCGAATCATGGTACGTGCCGCATCACAAGGTCCATCACAATGGCAAGGATCGCATTGTGTTTAACTGCAGCTACCAGATCGGATCCCAAAATCTGAATAAAGAGCTCTTGCCCGGCCCCACACTCGGCCCCTCCCTACTAGGCGTGCTACTGCGCTTCCGCCAGGACAAGGTGGCTATAAGCGGGGATATCAAAGGGATGTTCTTGCAAGTGAGACTAGTAGAGGAGGACAAGCCTCTGCTACGGTTCCTATGGAGAGAGAAGATCGGAGATGAGAACCCATCCATCTACCAGTGGGAAGTACTCCCCTTCGGAACCACATGCAGCCCGTGCTGTGCTACATTTGCACTACAGAAACACGTCACAGAGGACCCAGCAGCAGATGAAGAGGTCCAACACAGTGTGAAGAACAGTTTCTACGTAGACAACTGTCTACAAAGCGTCTCGACTCAAGAAGAAGCCGAGGCTCTCCTAATCAAGTTACGCGCCTCCCTAATCAAAGGAGGCTTTGATCTCAGGCAGTGGGCCAGCAGTGACCCGCACGTATTGCGCAGCCTCTCCTCCGCAGACAAGGCTGCCAGCAGCGAGACCTGGATGGCGACAATCCCAGGAGAAGCCCAAGAAATGACACTAGGATTAGTCTGGCGCTTCAAAACAGACTCGCTCCACTATAGACACAAACCCTTGGCTCCAGAGCAAGGAAGGTCGGCGGCGATACCGACCACCAGATGGAGTGTGTACAGAACACTCGCCAGACAATATGACCCGCTGGGATGTATTCTACCTTACACCACCAGGGCAAAGATGATTGTACGAGCACTATGGGACAAGGACCAGGGCTGGGACGACCCAATACCCGCACACCTTGCCTCAACATGGAGAGAGTGGGAGACGGAACTCCGCTCACTCCCAGGTGTCAATATACGCCGCAGCTACTTCCCATCCACAGTGAGGCCAGAGACATGCGAGATTGAGCTACACGTCTTCAGCGATGCCTCCGAAGTAGCCTACGGATCGGTTGCTTATTTGCGTGCCCAAGAGATGGGAGGAGAGATACACACTGCTTTCATACTGGCCCGCTCAAGAATAGCCCCACGTAAGCAACAATCTATCCCACGTCTAGAGCTCTGCGCAGCCCTCGCAGGAGCGCATCTAGCCACGTTAATCCAACGTGAACTCACCATTCCGGTGCATAGAACAATCTTGTGGTCAGATTCCACGACAGTACTCACATGGATTAAGTCTGATTCATGCAGATACAAAGTCTTCGTGGGAGTCAGAGTCACCGATATTCAAGAATTAACAGAAGAAGCAAGCTGGAGGTATGTGGATACCAAACACAACCCAGCTGACGTCATCACCCGGGGAATGTCCCTGGATGACCTAACCCGTCGCAACATCTACAGTGACGGACCAGCATTCCTCCAGCTCCCGGAAGGAGATTGGCCTACGCCCACCCCGAGGGAAGCAAGTAGCGAGGAGGCTGAGAACAAGAAGCCTATGTTCTGTGGACTGAGCACTGTCGCCTCCACAGACCCGAACATAGATGACTGCATTACCCTAGAGAGTGCGCAACAAAGAACATTCCTGCTGCACAACCCAGAGATTCAGTCCACCACTGACATGTCAGCAGCTGACTACGAAGAAGCAGAACTTCTTCTACTACAACGAGCCCAGAGAGACTCGTTCCCCGATGAGCTAGACTGTCTACAGGGAGGAAACCCCGTCCCATCAGACCGCAGACTGATTCACCTGGCACCAGAGAGTGACGCACATAATCTCATCAGAGTGGGTGGTCGCCTGCGGAGAGCCCCCGATCTACCAGATGACATTAAGCACCCGATCGTCTTGAACAGCCGACACAAGGTCACAGAGCTGATCATAAAGAAATACGACGAGGATGTGCACCACGCAGGAGCAGAGAGAGTCTTCGCGGAGATCAGACGTCGTTATTGGATATTGCAAGGGAGAGAAGCAGTACGGCGCTTCCAGCGAACCTGTCTAGACTGCCGTAAGTGGCACGCGCAGCCCAGCATACCACGGATGGCTGACCTACCCCCCTGTCGCCTCCGAATCGGCGACAAGCCATTCCACTCCACAGGCATGGACTGTTTTGGCCCGTTGTATATAAAGAGAGGAAGAGGCACCGAGAAGCGGTGGGGTATTGTATTCAAATGCATGACCACCAGAGCGATACATATCGAGCTCCTTCCGACCATGAGCACAGACTCATTCCTTATGGCCTTCCGGAGATTCATATCACGGAAAGGACAACCGTCTACATTGTTGTCTGATCACGGGACCAACTTCAAAGGCGGAGAAAGAGAGCTGAGAGAGAGCTTCCAAGCTATGGGCCCAGAACTTAAGACCCACCTCGCTCCAGCCCAGGTTGACTTCCAGTTTAATCCCCCGAACGCACCCCACTTCGGTGGAACCTGGGAACGAGAAGTACGTTCTATAAAGACAGCCCTGTATGCCGTACTCGGAGCCCAGACTGTGGCAGAGGAAGTCCTAATGACAGTCCTCACGGAGATCGAGGGAGTATTGAACTCAAAGCCCCTTGGTTACGTCTCCAGTGATGTAGCAGATGTCGACCCAGTCACCCCCAACACACTCCTAATGGGGCGGCTGGACCCCGCGCTACCCCAGACAATATACAGGCCCGAAGAAGCGAACGGCCGAAGAATGTGGAGGTACAGCCAAGTACTAGCTGACAAGTTTTGGAGCAGCTTCCTACTTCACTACCTACCGTCTCTACAGACCCGCCAGAAGTGGGTAAAAGAGAGAGACAATTTGACAGAAGGAACAGTCGTCATGATAGTTGACCAGTCACTCCCCAGAGCTATGTGGCCGGCTGGCCGCGTAAGCAAAGTGATCACCGGTGCCGATGGCAAGGTCCGAGCAGCTGAAGTACTCGTCCAAGGGCGCACCTACACACGGCCCGTGGCGAGGCTCATAGAACTGCCCCGACTCCCAGATACTATCGATGATGACCATGACCCTATGACTTTGTGAGTTGACTGACCTTACAGCGGACCTTGAGTGGAAGACAGTGCGGTTAATCTGTCTCTGCTTAGCTAATTAGGTGGGACTAATTAGGGTGCGGCTGTTGTGAAGGATCAGATTAAACCGAATATGTATATTTATTTATATATATATATTTAATTGTATTTGTATATCGTTTGATATCCCCTGTATATTCCTTGTACAATATGCATTGAATATCCCCGTTTCTACTAAACAGCCCATAATAGTTTCATTCTACCATTGGACGAGAACCTGGCGCCAGGTTGCCATACCCCTAGGTCCAAGTTCAATCGTGCCGCCTAACATGTCGAGGCAACCCCCGGTTCCGCGCAGTAATATGCCGGGCGAAATACGAGTGGTACTATTTGTTCATAGCGCATATATATATGGCGCTCGTAAAGTAGAACTTTCTTTTAGTCCAGTTCTTTACCCTCCAACAGAGTGACAGACGCAAAAGCCTCCCCACGATGCACGTGCGGTGTAGTAGGGCCTACTTGGCCCAGAATAGGCATTGAGATATCGTGTAGATTAATAGTTGAATGGTCATAGTTTGGCACCATACCGTCGAGTTGGACGTATTCTATTAAGCTAATAATAGTCTATTTATGTATGGTGCATCGTTCGGTTCGAGTTCTACAGTTATCAGTACCCCCATCGTTCCTGACGTTATCTGGACGCTTATCCAGGCTGGTCAGACCCCTAGTGGTGATTGCATCCGAGGAGCTCCGGGTCAAGAGCGACTGGACCTGTATATTGGATTACTCTACCCGACGATGGCGAGCCTTCCACGGCTCTTGGATTATGCTTTGTGTGCTTTGATTATTCCATGGATAAAGGCCAACACTGTCGAGTGTTGGAATTACCCCCCGGAGAGGACTCCAGGTGAGGCGGCGCTCTACACGTGAGGTCGCACCACGTCTCTCTGTTGTGGACCGGCAGATACCGTTCCACAGAGGGTCCAGCTGTATTCGTCTGCGGCCCGAGGTTCTGTGGGCACTGTGTCTAAGACTTTGGATTCTCCCAAGACACCGTCGGCCAGATGGGATACCGCCAGCGGCTTCTCTAACCCCCCCCTCCTACTGTCTTACAACCAGCGGGACCCCCCCCCCCCCCTTAGTGTATCCAGCTATAATCATTTAAGTACCATCGCTATCGTTTCCTAAATATTCCAGGTTGTATACTTACTCCCTGCGCAACCAGAGATTGGACATTCAATGTTGATTTACCTACGAATACTCATTTGCCATAAAAGTGCATATTCAATATTTCAAATCATAAATGTAATTAAGTGAATGTTGTATACACCTTTTGCTGTATTAAATATTCGATTTGGTACATTTGTGTTGGTTCGTTTCATCAGGTGGGAAAGTGTTCATCATACTTATATCTTGTACTGGGTGGCCAGAAGTTAAAGTACATGAGGTAGTGGTATTAAATATCATATCTAACAATACAGTCAGGGAATTGTACCCCTCAGCTACAATTAGCATTAGCATGGCTCAATTAGCAGCATGAATCAACACAACGTAGCAAACTAAATCATAGTCACACATGCATGTCACAGCATTTCAACACACAAGGCAGGCTACATATGACATGTATCTATCATTACCATAGGCACTATATTTGTAGGCTATTGGTGACTTACTTATTTCATGAACGCACTCTCTCACTGGGAAAGCAGACAGCAATGGAACACATGGGCAGCAAGATGGCCGCTGTATTTAAACCCATTAGGACCCCTGGGCTGTCCAGAGAGATGCTTGACTATAAATAATAGGGCCCCTGGGCCTTCAAATAAGTGCCTGCATGGAAATAACAATACACAGCATAACAAATAGTGGGGAATTTACAACAGCCGCCCCAAGAATAGCATAGCTATTATGTAAACAGTCAAATTCCCTAAGTGGCTACGGAGGTCTCTGGTTTGTCATAGTCTGCGACAGTTGTTGTCACAGGGTCCGGATCCACGATGTCTGATGACACATAATGACGGCTTAAGGGGCCGCGACCGGGCAGGAGGTAAGTCTGCCACCATTGGAACCACCGGCTCCCACCTCCACTTCCTACATCCTGTGTAGGTCCTCTGATGATGCTTGATGGCCCGTCTTCCCCACAGGACCCAGTACTGGTGCCTGATCTCTGCGAAGACCCTATCGGGCCCTGGGTGGAGTAGGTGGGCATCTACATCCTTGATGAGTTTCGTCACCGCATGGCCAGGATCGGGGACTATGGGGTGGATGTCAGTAGAACAGGAGGTGTCCAGGTGACAAGAGCGTCCACCAATTTGGAGAAGACCCATTGTATGATCCATCTCTGGTGAGAGCGTACTGAGCTTACTACTGGGCAGTACTGGGTTTCCAGCTCTGAGACACTTAAATTCCTCTGGGAAGCAGTCCGCCTGGCTGGTCTTCAGCAGGAAGACTTCGGTGTCATGCAGGTTAGGTTGAGGTAAGGAGGAGTCGGCTGCCGCCCCGTGATGGGTGAACCATGACTCGTCAGACTCATCTACCGCTTCTTCACCCAGCTTGGCAACACATCCTCCATCGAGCTTTTTGATCTCTGCTCCAGTGATTTGAGCCTTAGCTGGATCTCCTACCAGTCTTTGCTCTGTGCTACAGGGCATAGGCCTAACTGCTTCGGCAGCGGCTTTCAGTGGTGGCGCGTCCTTTATGTGGAGCAGAGGCGTGGCGTACCGGAGTGTGTCACCAACCTTCACCCTCTCGATGCGTGCTTCCAGGATGTCCACCACCTCATGGTCCAGACAGGACCTTACTGCTAGCTTTTCACTTCTAAATGGAAGCACGTCAAGCTGCCAGAGACGTTCAACGTGTTGATAGAGGTCGTCCGGTGCAGACTTGAGAGAGGTAAAGTAGCATGAAGTAGCATGCGACGCAAGACCATCTGGGCCTTGGAGTGCCCAGCCGAGCGCTGTGTGGACTGCTGCGGGTCCACCTTTGGAGCCGAATCTGATGGGTTCTTGGGATGTGATCAGATGGGTGCAGTCTGCACCAATTAGCAGTAGTGGATGCAATTGACTGAAGTCCTGCAATGGGAGCCCCCTCAGGTGGTGATAGCGTTCCTGAAGTGCAGTCACAGGGTAACTCTGCTCTGACAGTCGACCCGCTGTGAAGGCGCCCTTCACCAGGTACTGTTCGGAAGGATGAGTCAGGGAGGCCACGTGAAAGTCTACCGACTTGCCAGTGAGGCGAGCCACATCTTGGCGAATTGTCCGCAGTGCAAGGGACTCCGCTTTGCCTTTAAGGTCCAGGTGTTGAGCGGCAGCTGGCAGAATTATCGTGCGTTCAGCTCCATCATCTAGGATCGCATAAGTGCGCAGTGACTTGCTCCCATTAGTAATAACAATTGGCACCACCTTAAGGTACACCTTTCCTCCTTGTTTGGAGTTGGAGAGCGAGGCACCATTCTTTGGTGTGATGAGGTAGGCACGGGGACCCGGCTTGGCGATGGCGTGGAGAACTCTGAGGTGGACCTCCTGGCACTCACTGCATGCTTTCCTCAAGGTACAGGCATCTTGCTCATGGCTGGTACGACCGCAATTACGACAACGTTTGCCATTTGCTATCCACTTCTCAACATTTCCCGGCGAGCATTGGACAATGTCTGGACACTGCGATAGGTAGTGCTCGGCACTCCTACAGAAGAGACACATCCTCTTGAACTTCTGCTTCTTGGCTTCTGATTGAGATGTCTCAACAGGCTGGTGGCTATCTTGTTTAGGCTTGGCGGAGCCATAATAAACCGAGATGGGCTGGTTGCAAGGTCTGGGTGGGGGAACTTGCTTGTCTCTGTTAGAGAACTGTGTCCCTTCCATCCGATGGCGCTGTGCCATTCTCTCTGACAGTCTTTGAGCTTCAGCCTTTACCCTGAGCCAGTCGGCGAGGTCTCGAAGGTTGTACGGGGTTTAGGCTAGTCGTGTTGAGGCGACCTTGAGCCAGTAGGTGCTCCACAAAGCCGTCCCTCACTTGCTTAGGGAGCTTACTAAGGAGCCGGTCCACATGGCCGGTCGACATGACTTCCATCCCGTTAGGTCCTTCCAGCGATGTCAGCATTCCCACTAGCAACTTGATGCTAAGGGCGAAGCTCTGGAAGGCTTTGGTATCTCCTGCTTTGAGATCAGGAGCGTTCAGTATTGCGGCAATCTCGCTTTGTGCAAGCTGATGTGGCTGTCCATATTGCCGCTGCAAGGCCTGCATGGCGGCGGTGTAGGGTTGCACGTAATGCCTGCAGGACTGGGCTATTAGCTTAGCCTCATCCAGAACCAGCTGCTCCATAAGTACACAGTACTTGTAGTGCTCAGAAAGTTCAGTGTGGGCATCGAGTAGGTGGTCCAGCGCCATCTTAAGGTCAGTGAATTCTCTCTCGCTGTCATGGACCAGGTTAGGCAGTTTAGGTGCAGGGACCGGCTGCCGTGGAGGCTGGAGAGCGTATGAATCCTGTAGTGATGTATACCGAGGCTGACGGACATACTGGACCGGTGGAACTGGTACAGAATAATAGGGTGCTGGACCAGGTGTTGGATGCACCAGCTGATAGGCTGGCTGAGTCGATGCAACAGGCTGAGGCTGATACACTGGTTGTGGATGGTGGCTCAGTTGGTGCGGCAATGGTTGATACATTTGCTGAGCTGGGATGGCTTGTGGAGGCTGACATGCTGGTTGTTGATGGCTCTGCTGGTACGGCAGTGCTTGATGCAATTGCTGAGCAGTGTTGATTGGTGGAGGCAGATATGATGATTGTTGATGGTGGCTCAGCTGGTGCGGCAGCGCTTGATACGCTTGCTGAGCAGGGAATACTGGTGGAGGCTGATATGCCCTCGCTGCTGCGACAGCGGTTGTGAATGGTGAAGGCGGCGCTGTCTAGGAGGGTAGTTGATAGGTAGACTGCTGAGGTGCACCTGCTGTATGTTGGCCCACTGGCTGGAGAGCAGCTGCAGTGGGTAACCATCGTGCAGGGTAGAGTGCTGTTGCAGTCTGAGGTTGATAATTAGGCTGTGCAGGCGTAGCTGTAGTATATTGATGCACTTGATATGCAGATCTCATTGGCGTAAGCTCATACCGGGTCTGTGCGGCCGCTGGTGTGCTGCCATGCATTCTCTCCACAGTCGATGACACAGGCTGGTTTGACTGGTAGGGAGGCTGGTAACTTGGTACCGTTGGCATTTGCTGGCCCACGTGACCCACTGCTTGCATCACCTGGAAGTCAGACTGTGGCATGACCCGACTCATCGCGGTTGGGGCTGGGGGCCTCGGAGCTGCCCCGAACAGCGGTGTGGAGGTTACTGTCGGTGGTAGAGACTGAGTCGACATGTAGGCTTGCTGCCTTTGGCCCGGTGTACAGGTTGTGGCTTGAGACTGTAACGTTGCAGTTGTTGGGCACAGCAGAGGTATTAGTGGCAGCGAGCTCGACCATGGTGAGCGGTTGGGTGGGACACCCAGACTATGATGTGACAATGGTGGTGAAAGGTGTAGGGGCATGGTAGAACAAGGTCCTCTTGCGTCGGAGGTGCCACCTGTTAGGCTCCGACTGTGGTGGCTCTGCTCTGATGGGGATGGCGATGTGAGCCCCACACACACTTCCCGCTGGTCAGGCCGGGTGTTAGCATACGGTGATAGGTCCCAGTGTCGCGTCTGATCGACTGCTCCCGGCAATGAGAGGCAGGGAGGGGGTGCAGTATTAGGCATGAGGGACTGTGGTAAGCTAACCAGATAGGCTTGCAGGTGTGCTGGAAGCTGTCGCAGCCTTCCTCCTCGTTTTCCATTTGCATCTGCTGCTGTGCTCTGCGTGTCCATGGCGCTGTTGTGGGTGAAGTTCTCCGGCTCGAAGGACCAATATTGAAGATATAATGTTTGTTTGCAAGGTTTGCTGGAGCCACTTCATCCAGAACGGCACACCCCGGTCAGAGAGCGGACGCAGACACAGAGAACAGTCCTTTCGTATTTTATTAAGGATTCTGTTGTTGAGTGATATCTCAAGAGTGCTTTCCATCCAGGTCGTAAGGCTGGATGGAACAATGAAAGATTGAGTGAGTGGTATTCTGCAACAGATAAGCAGAACATACAATAATTAACAGAGGTACATACTTACTAATCATAACCTGAACACACTCAACTAAAGATGCTATCTAGCATATTAGCATTGGCCGCATGAACCAAACATAACACAAGTAATTGGCAGAATGCAATGGCATCCAGAATACACACAACTGAAGAGATGCTATAGCATTATTAGCATTAGCATGGCTCAATTAGCAGCATGAATCAACACAACGTAGCAAACCAAATCATAGTCACACATGCATGTCACATCATCTCAACACACAAGGCAGGCTACATATGACATGTATCTATCATTACCATAGGCACTATATTTGTAGGCTATTGGTGACTTACTTATTTCATGAACGCACTCTCTCACTGGGAAAGCAGACAGCAATGGAACACATGGACGGCAAGATGGCTGCTGTATTTAAACCCATTAGGACCCCTGGGCTGTCCAGAGAGATGCTTGACTATAAATAATAGGGCCCCTGGGCCATCAAAGAAGTGGCTGCATGGAAATAACAATACACAGCATAACAAATAGTGGGGAATTTACAACAGGTTCACTATAGCATGTTGTAAACAGGTGCCAGAGAGCTGATGCGCTCACAGAAGCGGGACGAGAGCTGGTGTGATCGTGAAGGAGAGGAGAAGGGAAAAGGGAAGATTTAACTCCAGCTGGTGCGATCCTGGTCACATGTCACTGTGAAATAACACACTTGTTCCCGTGACATTGAACTGAGACCATATTATTTACCAGGAGAACTGATGCACACCATTGTTATTACAATCTATAAACCCCCCTGAGCGCGGTGGCAGCGCAGGAGAGTAACGGCATCCACTCCACGGTTGCAGGACTGAACACTGATTAAATCACCATGATTAATGTCTGTCTTTCAGGCATCATGGTTATTCAAACAGATGGCAACGAGTTCAAGTGACAGCATAGGGATGTGAGTTCAAGTGACAGCATAGTGATGTGAGTTCAAGTGACAGCATAGTGATGTGTGTTCAAGTTCAAGTGACAACATAGTGATGTGTGTTCAAGTTCAAGTGACATCATAGTGATGTGCGTTCAAGTTCAAGTGACATCATAGTGATGTGTGTTCAAGTTCAAGTGACATCATAGTGATGTGTGTTCAAGTTCAAGTGACATCATAGTGATGTGTGTTCAAGTTCAAGTGACAGCATAGTGATGTGTGTTCAAGTTCAAGTGACAGTATAGTGATGTGTGTTCAAGTGACAGCATAGTGATGTGTGTTCATGTTCAAGTGAGATCAAATGTATTTGTGAAGCTAGCAAATAGATAGATAGATAGATAGATAGATATAAATAAATAGTTAGATAGGTTGTTCATAAATCTTAGTTTAGTTCAAAATAAAAAGGGTAAAAAAGCTTTGAAGCTTTGAAGAATGTGGTGTCCTAATGTTGATTCGTTATTTTGATTGTCTCTATACAATAATTGTTAAAGACATTTTGTTAGTTGAACAGAAACAGACACAGATAATGACGTCTCTGCACATCCCTAACATACACACGCACGCACGCACAGACAGACAGACAGACAGACAGACAGACAGACAGACAGGCAGACAGGCAGGCAGGCAGGCAGGCAGGCAGGCAGGCAGGCAGGCAGGCAGGCAGGCAGGCAGGCAGGCAGGCAGGCAGGCAGGCAGGCAGGCAGGCAGGCAGGCAGGCAGGCAGGCAGGCAGGCAGGCAGGCAGGCAGGCAGGCAGGCAGGCAGGCAGGCAGGCAGGCAGGCAGGCAGGCAGGCAGGCAGGCAGGCAGGCAGGCAGACAGACAGACAGACAGACAGACAGACAGACAGACAGACAGACAGACAGACAGACAGACAGACAGACAGACAGACAGACAGACAGACATACAGACAGACAGACAGACAGACAGACAGACAGACAGACAGACAGACAGACAGACAGACAGACAGACAGACAGACAGACAGACAGACAGACAGACAGACAGACAGACAGACAGACAGACAGACAGACAGACAGACAGATACACACAACCAAACACATAAATCTCTCCCCAGGAACGCCGTCTGGCAGAGATAACAACTGTGACAATGTATTCATCACCTGCTAGCACAGGTTAGCCAATGTTAATCTCGCATAGCAACCACTCACACTGGCCCCATGAATGTGTTTACATTTGAAAGCTCCATGTATCATGATAACTTGACGTCTCCTTTCAATGAACAGAAGGTCACAGCACCTCAACGTGTTGCGAGGCGGCTGTGCTCAGAGAGGGTGTGAACTAAAACAGTTCTAACAAACATTACACAATAAGCTTTTCAAAAATTTAAATTGCCTTGTGTACATTGACAATAAAGGATTCTTCTTTTTCTTCTTTAACCTCTTAACCTGTTAAGCCCTAGCCCTATTTTCTGAAAAGCGGCCTAAAAATACATACCTAAGTAAATGGAAGATTGCTCCACTTCTAGAAGGTCCATTTGCATGTTATTGGTATCTAGGGACATCTATGGATACCAGGGAATGTATTCCCGGTGTCATATTGTCTCTGTTACTAGGCTTGAGTAAATTGTGATGAAACAAAGGAGAATATAAATTATGATTTTTCTTTGCATCTTTGACGGTGAATAACACCATGCTAAAATGACAAGACACCATGCTAAAATGAAAAACTGCTACTGAGCTCGTTCAGTACCTTCTTCAGATCACGTTTACAAAATATATAAGCAAATGAATAAAGGGAAGAGTATTAAAAAGAAGGTTTTGTAGATAGAGTACTGAATTCTGCCAAACGGACACATGCAATTTGAAATATTATTATAGAATATAGAATATCAGGCCTATAAATTACCTTATTATAGCCAACTCGCACATCTATGGATCGGGCCAAATCTTCTCTTTCCAATGGCAGCGTTCAATTTGGATTTAGTATCACCAGGCATGCAGCAAGAACCGTGGATGAAATCTACTGTAAGTACAGTTATTTCTTTATAATGGAAACTTCTCTGCCATTTTGAATCAGTTTACAGCGCAGATATTTGCTAAACGTTCACTGAAGGTAGAAGAACTAACTGTGCTCCAATCTATGCCAATAACGTTCAGTTTTGTGGTACATAATCCAGAAAAATTTGAAAAAAAAATCAACATTAGTGCATACAGTCTGATGTGATGTCATCTGCGGTCTGCCGACGGACTGCTCAGGCTAAAGAGGTTAAGCCTGGGCGGTCCAGTGGTGACCTGCAAATGACATCACACCATAAATCCATCTATACAGATTGTATGAATTAATGTTGCATTTGTTTTTCAAAGTCTAAAGTTTTGATTCAGAAGTCTGACAGCTGAGGGGAAGAAACTCTTTGTGGTCCTGTTGGTTCTGCCTGGTGAGACAGTGGCATCAGAGGATTCTTGTGGCACATCAGCTTCTCTCCTGACTGTCATCCTTTCCTTCTCAGAACTGGCCGGGGAAGGCATCATCTTGGCCTGCGCTCTTGTGGTGACAGCTGAGAAGGCCTTTCTTTGAAGTGTGCTCATGGCGTTCCTAGCAGCAGTAGCTACTTCGGAGGCTGATTTTTTGGGCCATTCTCCTACAGGATCAGCAATGAAGTCAGGACCATGTTGCCACAGATAGCCCTCTCCGAGCAGTTCAGGGTTGCAGCAGCCCTTTGTGACCAGGTCAGCGACATTCCGTTCTCTGGGTATCCACCACCAGTCAGCTACGGGACCAGCCTTCTGGATTTCCCTGACTCGATTTGCAAAGAATGTTTGGAATCCATAGCCCTCCCTCTGGATGGCACCTAGCACTGTCTGACTGTCCACGAAATGGAACCACTTCTCCACTTCAACCCTTCCATGCTTCAGCACGTAGCCCTTTAGATGGGAGGCGAACATAGCACCACAGATTTCTGCTTTCACCGGTTCACCTCTCAGGTCAAGAGGGGTCAGTTTTGCTTGATTCCACAAGCCGGGCGACTACTCCCTCAGATGTCTCCCACCGCAGGTAAAGCACGGCGCCATAGTAATCACAGCTCCCATCCGAGAACGTGATCCCCATGGTTTGCCCAGCCAGCCGGCAGGGGTGATGCTTCTCTGGAACGTGATGCTTCTCTGCCAAGCATACTCTTTGAACAGCTCTACTGCTTTCTCACGGAGTTCATCAGGTAGTGGCTCGTCCCGGGTGTCTTTTGTCATCTTGCCAGCTTCCTGGAAGGCTCTCCTCACGAGAATCACTCCCTTTTGTGTCACGAGACCAATCGGATCATATAGTCCAGCAACTTGGCTGAGTAGCACTCGGCGAGTCAAAGGGACTGGAGTCCTCTCCACAATTTGATGGAGAAGTTGATGCACACCATCACAAAGAGCTTGTCATCACGGATGAGGTAGCCAACTCCCAATGCCTTGTTGTCTTCTCCTTTGAGCTGGTTAGGCAGAACCAGTGTCTCTGGTTTGGCCTCTGTGGCGTTATACCTCCCACTTTGACCAGAGCAGACCCAGGGCTTGCGGTGGAAGCCACCTGTATTCAATACAACTCCGACCCCCTTCAAGATCTCTTCCAGTCTGTGCGGGTCATTATGCAACACGAGGATGGGAGAACTGAGGAAGATATGCAGTCTCCCTCATAGCCACTTGCATGATGCATCCGTCTGGCTTATCCCCCATGTTCACCCTGACAATAGCATAGTCCTCTATCTTGTCCTGCGGCGAGTCTCTCCACAGGAAGCGGTGAACATGGACTTCCTCTTCTTCCAGCCACACCGAATTATACATGGCTGCATGTTCTCCCTCAGAATCCGAGTAGTACAGCTTGAATGAGGTTCAGCACATCTGGACCTTTCAGTAGGATGTTGTTCATGCTCACTCTTGTGAACTCCTGGCTGCTGTCCCAGACGATACGCTACGATAATGGTGACGGAGTGTGGGTTCGGTGCGGTCAGGTGACTCACATACCACACTGCTCCATTCCATTTGTCCATCATGGGCTTCGTCAATTTCACCACTGCTCCTCTTTCCACCATTTCGTGGGTTTGCCTGGTGTAAGCCTCCTTCCACGTGGGTTTTTTTTTTTTAGATTTTATTTAGATTTTCCATTATTCAAAACATACACAAATGACAATACTGAGACAATTACAGGACAGTAATAACAGCAACAATAACAACAACTATATGTGGGTGCCTATATACGCCTATGGTAAATGGTTGTAAATGAGTGGGATTAAGTGATAGAGGTCCCTTCATATGTAAACAAACACATCAGGAAAACAGAAACAAACAACAACAAAAAAACAGAACAAAAAATAACAATATTTTCAGAGACATTGAGAGATACAGGATGTCCTCAACACATCTTTACCAGAATGGAGCTACTAGAGAGATCAATGAGAAGGTCATTCAGTCAAGTCGGGTGGGAGATCTCCAAGATAGTACAGAAAAGGCTGCCAATTTTTTTTTAAATGATCAACCCTGGGCCCTATTCCCCGTACCTCGTTCAACTAAGTCGATCAAGATGTCATTATCCAGCTTCAGTTAACCCGATGTTTGAAGCCGGGATTTTCCTGTTCCTCGAAGGTGGATTCAGTCTCGTTAACTCAAGCCAGACTTGCGACCCAGGCTAAATGCGCGCGGCCGCTTCAGTTGAAAAGCCAGCACGTATCGATAGCAGAGAATCTGATTCTCTAGCGGCATTGATTGATTAATTGATTTAGAACTTTATTAACATATTGCAGTACGGCTCAATCGCCTCGCCGACAAGTTAAATGCGTTATCTATAGGCTAATTTCAAGTCCCTCATTACCTCAATCAATCAGATTATATTTCTTTAAACTTGCCTGCTGGATTGAATAATCAAATGAGATCTTGCTAGCGAAAATAATTAGTAAAACTGTTATACAGAATAACGATACGGCTCCCTTACCCATTGATTGATGTATGGTCGATCTTTTACTTATCTTCTCTGTGGTCTAACGGGTTGTTCTTTTGACTTTCACGCAGACGACCGGGGTTCGAGACCCAGTCGTCTCCTTCTTTTTGCAATATAGGAATAATTCAATTTGGTGCACGTTGAGAGCTATATTAAGAATGACATCCTCAATGCATGTAGATTTATAATATTTTAACTTAAAACTATGCTACCTTTGCGTATAATCATTAATATTATATTCCAAAAATTTATATTGGAAAGACGGGGTTTCGAACACCGGTCGCCGGGTTGCCAGGATAGAGCACTACCGCTGAGCCACTGTGCCAGATGGGATAAATACATTGTTTATACATTAATGAAGGAGAGACCCGTGTTTAGAATATTCTTTGTTTTGAATGAAGTTTTATCACTTTATCCTCATTCATTAATGTGACGTCAACGGCTCATTCAATTTCTCAAATCCGTCAAACAGCGCATCTCATCAGACATCTTAATCCCAGTTACAATTAAAATAACCACATAATGTGTACATCGCACGAGCGAGCGCCACGGTATATATAACGTGCATTATTTAGGACAAAGTGAATTTAGTATCAGCATTTTGGGTCTATTTTACATTTCAAAAGCCCCCTCTGGAAGAATGGAGCACAAAAACGTAATTCAGAATGGTATAATGCAGATCGTAGACTGTGGGAATAATTTCAGAAAACGGGCTGTCACTTCTTTGCGGGGGCGTGGCGATGGTTCAGGCTAACTTGAACTTAAACTCTGCTTTCGACCAGGCTCAAACTTTTGGATCTGTTGTCATGGTGATTTGGAAAATCCAGGTACGGGGAACCGGAAAGTCCGGCTAACTCAGTTATCCATTTAAAGTTATCCGGCTAACTCAGTTATCCAGGTACAGGGAACGGGGCCCTGTTCCTTAGTGAATAAGTCACCTTTTCTAGAGGGATACAGCTCTTCACCTCTGAAAGCCACATCCCAAATTGCAAAGGGAGATCTGACTTCCATTTTGTTGCAATACATTTTTTGGCAATAACCAGGAGGAGTTCTGTAAGCTTGATGGAATGACTGCATGTAAGGTGTGAGTTTGTAATGTTACCAAGGAGGCATATTTCGGGATCAATCGGAAATGTTATATTAAGAATTTGTGATATAGCCTCACAGATTCGCTCCCAGAAACTTTGCAGTTTGATACAATGCCAAGTGGAGTGAAGGAACGTGCCCTCCTCCTGACCACACCTAAAACAGAGGGACGAAATACTAGAGTTGAACCCATGAAATTTGGAGGGGGTAAAATGATGAAATGATAAAAAAAAGAAGAAAAAAGAAATCTAACCCCGACTAACCTTACTGTCATGCACTTGTCCTAATAAACTAACCTACACTGTAACACGCAACACTTTGATGAACATTGTTACTCAGCTGATAGAGTTATACCCTTCTTGCTGTCTTGTCGCACAGAACTTGTAAGTCGCTTTGGATAAAAGCGTCAGCTAAATGACTAAATGTAAATGTAAATGTAATGTAAAATAGACCTGATGCAGAAAATGTAATTGAATCAGTCTATATCTTGAATTTAGTGTGCATGTGACCCCATCTTTACATCCTCCCAGAGGCCTGGATCAATTTCTGTGTCTAAATCTCTCTCCCATCTAGTCCTGGATGCCTAAATATTAAAGGCAACCAACTTGTGTCTAACCACGCCCAACTTGCGTCTAGCCACGCCCCCGCGGCGACGCGGCAGCAGCAGAGCGGAGCGGCAGCGCGGAGCTCGGCCGCGGAGCTCCGTCGCGGCAGGATTATATGCCAGTAACCGCCCCTTATTAAGTATCCAGAACTAGCTCAATTGGCAAAGCTGCATGGCTGTGGATCCTACGGCTCGTTGCTGGCTAGTTCGATTCCCTTCAATTTTTTATTTTTATTTTTTTTAACGTGCATTCGCATTCTTTCGCCGTTAAGTTTAGGCATAACTTTAAGCATTGTTTCGGAGTTGGTTAAGGTTGAGTTGGTTAAGGTTAGGCATTGATTCGGAGTTGCTTAAGGTTAGAAGGGTTAAGTTTAGGCGCTGTTAAGGAGCTGGTTAAGGTTAGAGTTTGACTTAGAGAATGGCAATATTTTTTAACGTGCATTAATTTCGCCGGTTAAGTTTAGGCATTGTTTCGGAGTTGGTTAAGGTTAGGCATTGTTTCAGAGTTGCTTAAGGTTAGAAGGGTTAAGTTTAGGCGCTGTTAAGGAGCTGGTTAAGGTTAGAGTTTGACTTAGAGAATGGCAATAGACAGCCTATTTCCGCGCTGCAGCGCGAGGCAATAGACAGCCTATTTCCGCGCTGCCGCTCTCTCGCGCTGCCGTGGTCACATGGGCGTATTGGCCAATCAGAGAAACGCTAAACACAAGTTGGTTGTCTAAAATATTCACGCGTCCTGGACCTATCAGGTTCAGTGGTCGGCAGAGAGGGTAGTAAGGTGTTATAGACTTGAGAGATGGTTCTCACTATCCTTTGATCATTATGAAAAAGACTCTCAACGGGAGATTTTTCTGGTAGTTTCCATTGACCTTGAGTGTTAACCCTCACAAAATCTCTCAGTTGCAGGTATTTAAAGAAATCTCTTCCAGGAAGTTCATATTTCTCTTTCATTTGCTGGAAGGACATAAAAACCTCATTTTCATAACAATGTTCCAGTCGAGTGATACCTTGTAAAGACCAGGACTCAAAGTCTCTATTCTGGTATAAGATAGGTATAAGCCTATTTCCCCATGGGTTTTAGGTGATAAGAGGGCTATTGTGTCTGATTTTTCTTTTTAATTTTAACCAGGTTTGGACTGAATGGATCATGAAGGGGTTCTGGGTGATGGTCTTAATTGATTTCACGTCCTATTTATACAAGGTATCAGACAGGGTGGTCTCGTTAATGTCTAGACATTCACTGTTCAACCATGAGGCTGAGAGGTCCCCCTCAAACATTTGAGCCAAAAATCTGGCTTGTGCCTCCAAATAATACAGTCTAAAATTAGGAAGTTTCAGTCCTCCCTTTGTATAGTCTAAAGTATGTTTAATTAAGGAAATCCTTGGGGATTTACCTCGCCATATAAACCGTCTGATCGATCCATCCAAGGAGGAGAAACATTTAGAAGGGACTTGGATTGGGAGGGACTGAAATATATAAAGAAACTTTGGCAGGACATACATTTTTATAGCATTAATTCGGCCTAGTAAGGTGAGAGGGAGGTTCATCCATTTTTCCAAGTCCTCCCCTAGGATTTGTAACTGTTTTAACAGATTGAGCTTATATAGATTCCCCATCTCCTTATCTATTAGTATACCCAAGTATCTTATACCATTTGGTGACCATTTAAAAGGGAAGTTATGTTGAATGGTGTCTTTAATATAATCTGATAAGGGCAGTATTTTACTTTTGTCAAGGTTAATTTTATATCCGGAAAAGGAGCTATATAAGTCCAACAGTTCGACTAAACGTGAGAGAGAGCTTTCCGCGTTTGTTAAAAAGAGAAGAATATCGTCGGCAAAGAGCGAGATTTTATGTGTGTTCGGTCCAATTTCGAAGCCCGTTATTTTAGTGACTATTCTGATTGCTTCTGCTAGGGGTTCTAGGGCGAGCGTAAATAAGGCGGGGCTAAGAGAGCAGCTCTGTCGGTTACCTCTATGTATGGAGAAATAATCTGAGGTAGTCCCATTGACCGCAATCCTAGCTTTGGGGGAGCCATAGAGTGATTTGATCAAGTCGACAAATTGAGCGTCAAAACCCAATTTGTCAAGGACTTTGAAGAGATAGGGATATGTAGTAGCCAATTACTTTGATTTCTCACACTAGTAGCTAATTTCTATGATCTATACAGTACACACAAATCAGGGCTGAAGAGATAGAGACGCAGGGCAGACTGGATAAATAGGAGGAGATATAGTTTATTTTCACACAAGTTCAACAACCAAACTCCTGACTTCATAATATCAAGATTTTCTTTTTATACTCTTTCAGTCCTGGCATGTTTCAATAAAGGCAGGTCACTTCCTAATTGGTCAAGTTCGGTGAGAGTGTAGGTGTGTCTAATAATTGTATTATGGCCAATTTCCCATTCAAAACTGCGCACTTTCTCAGTTTTCTGGCTGGCCTATTGTTTTTCCCAAAACCAGTGTAAACCGGTTTTTGGGGAACTCATTCTAAAATGAGTTCATCTCAGGTCCTGACCGAGGTTAGATTTATTCTTGTGGTGCTGTGGAAAAGACTGGAAATGTCCTTACACTCCTCATAGTCCACTCTGACACAGTTTGCTCAGATGATATAATATCTGTGACATGGGATATGTTTTGTAATGACCTGTATCCATAAAGGTGTAATCTATTGTATATAGGATGTGCATTATATGGCAGTCTGCCACCACAAGGGCCATTCCAACCGGTCAAAGGCCTTTTCGGCATCGAGGGAAAGAGCAATGCTGGGAATCTTGTTTTTATGTGTGAAATGGATAATATTAAAAAAGCGTCTAAGATTGTTAGAGGAATGTCTGTTAATTATAAAGCTAGTCTGATCGGAATTAACAAGGCGGGGAAGGAATGTTTCTAATCTTTTGGATGTCATCTTAGTTACAAGTTTATAGTCTGTATTTAGGAGCGAGATTGGCCTGTAGGAGGCGCACTTTAAAGGGTCTTTCCCCGTCTTGTGAATAACCGATATAATGGCCCGAGAGAACGTCTCAGGAAATTGTTTTTCTTCTCTAGCTAATTGAAGGACTTCCATTAAGGGAGGGATTAAGAGGTCTTGAAATTCCTTGTAGAACTCTGGGGGGAAACCATCCTCCCCAGGATATTTATTTGACGGTAGAAGTTTAATGGTCGCCGTTACTTCGCAAATTGAAAATGGTTTGCTCATAAACTCGCTATCCTCGGCAGACAAGCTTGGGAGATCAAGTTTGGAAAGAACAGAGTCTATTGCTGTGCTGTCCCCGCTAGGCTGTGCCGTGTATAAGTCACTGTAATAGTTTCTAAAAGCATCGCTAATTTCTGTGGGTTTATTGGAGATTTTGCCCGGGGCTACTTCAATTCCGTTAACTGCCCTCATGCTTTCTTCCGTTTTTAGTTGCCATGCCAGTACTTTGCTAGGTTTCTCCCCCAACTCATAGTATTTTTGTCTAGAACGCATAATGGATTTCTCAGTTTTGTATGTATTTAAGTTATTATATTGTATTTTTTTGTTCACCAGGGTCCTATATGTATCTTTATTTGATGTTCTCTGATAGTCTTTCTCAAGTGTTTGAATGTCAGCCTCAATCGCAAGTTCAGCCTAATATTTCTTTTTCAGTCCCTTTGTATAGGAGATAATGTGGCCCCTTAGGTAAGCCTTGAGTGTATCCCAAAAGATGAAGCTATTAGGGGCAGATTGTTTATTTTTTAGTGTAAAGAATGCAATTTGTTCTCTAATAAAGGTTGTTTGAGAAGCATTGGATTAAATCGCCATCTATATATTATTTTTATCTTATCTGGCATAAATATGGATATAATCAGGGGGGAATGATCGCTCAGTAGTCGAGTAAGGTATTGAGCATTCAATACTCTATGGAATTGGTGAGTGGATAGCAGGAAGTTATCTATATGCGTGTGGGTGCCGTGGGGGTGAGAATAGAAGGAGTAATCTCTAACCCCTGGGTGGATTCCCCTCCAGGCGTCTGTCAAGTTATAGTCCTTCATAAAATAAATTGTTGTTTTTGGCGCCTTGGTAGGGGAGGCCGGGTTGGTTGAGGACTTATCTAGTACTGTAACCAGGCAGAAGTTGAAGTCCCCTCCCACTAAAATTATGCCAGTTGCCTGAGCTATAAGAAGGAAAATATTTTGGATGAAGGCGGGGTCGTCGAAGTTAGGTGCATAAATGTTCAATAGTGACCAACGTCCCGAGTACATTTGTCCCTCAACAAGTACAAATCTGCCTCTAGGGTCAGAGGTGTTTTGGTGGCAACAAAAGGGATGTTTTAATTAATAAGGATTGCGGTTCCTCTTGATTTGGTATTAAAGGAGGAAGCAAACACCTGTCCAACCCACTCTCTCTTGAGTTTCTTATGCTCATCATCAGAGAGATGCGTTTCCTGTAGGTATACAATGTCTGCTTTGAGTTTCTTTAGGTATGAATAGACCTTTTTTCTTTTGATTGGGTTGTTTAGGCCTTTGATGTTGAATGTTATGAATTTAACTGGCTCCATCATTTGATCTGTGTTGTTGTGTTGTAAAGTAGTCTCCATCTCCCCACCACTCCATGTCTGGATTGTTCTCTATTAGAGTATAAGGGTGCCGATATCTCTCTATATGAAAAAATATACATGTAGTACAGACGGAAACATAGATAGAATACAAATAGAACAAAAACATGTACCCCTATGCCTGTCTCCCCAATTGAGACAGGCTGATAAATCCCCTGGTGACAGAGTGTCTTCCAATTGTGCAGCTTCACTCTTAGCCTATGTAGAGAGGCTCCTGCCTCTCATTATGTTATACACATCTTATTTGTGTTTTAACCGAAACTATTGCTGAGGAGCAAATTAACATTGTTATTTACATGAACAACCAATAACTTGGAGAACTGGAGATAGGTATGTGTAGAATTGTACCCAACCCTTGTTTCATGTTCAAAAGCGACATCAATTTAAAAGGGAGAAAAAATAATAGATGGATATTTAAAAGATATATGTATATATATAGTAGGTCAAACTGTCCTTACTTATATAAAACCATTGTCATTTGCGAAGTGACAGTGATATGAAGTTCCACCTTAAGTTCTATAGGAAACAGAAAAAGCGATCCCATATCCCAATTAACTCTGGCAGGTCGATTTTGCAATATGTCAATTATTATGTTGTGTGTTCTGTGTGATCTGGGAGTGGTGGAGGATGAATATCATTTTGTTTTTTATTGCCCTTTGTACACCGCTTTGAGGAGGGCTTTATTTGAGAAAATTCAAATTGTAAATCCGGATTTGTTTTGGCAGTCTGAGAGTTGTATGTTGAGTTGTTTTTTTGTGGAGGACATCTTCGGTTTTGCAGGATTTTTGGAGAAGGCATGGCACTTGAGACAAAACACACTGTATCATATATAATTGTATTTGAATTCATCTTGTTTTTCTGTTTATTTACATTGAGTACAGCTTGTGTTATATTACGTTTTATTGTATTTTCTTGTATTTTCTTATGGCCATCTTGGTCTATATGTCATTTGTTAAGTAATTGGTAAAGTATATTATTATATACTTATTGTTATCTGTCTTGTAAGCCCATATGGGCTGGGCATACATCTGTATGTAAGACACACAAAAAAATAAAAAAATTAAAAAAATTAAAAATTAAAACTTGTCCTTCAAGAAGTGGTATGGGAAAAAAATAAATAAAAATAAAAGTTCCACCTTTGATTCTAAGAAGACCCAACCCTTGTTTCATGTTCAAAAGCGACATCCATTTGAAGGGAGAAAAAATAACAGATGGATATTCAAAAGATATATGTATACATGGCCGCCTAGTTATAGTTGAAAGTGGGGGTGCAATTTTATTTTTATTTTTTTTAAATATTTTTAAATATTTTTTTTTTGTTTTTTTGACAGGCAAGGGGTTGTTTGGAGGGGGTCCGGCACGACCCTCCACGGCAGATATTTTTTTCATTTAATGAACCTGTACGTGCAATTTCCTGCAATATAGAGCCTTCAATCTTGACTAATAAAGCTGCTCTTTTCACTATAAAACTCAGTTTATATTGCAGTATGATAGCCAATTACTATAATAATAATAATATATTAATATATATATACTGTATATATACTGTATATTGATTTTTCGCTATTTTATTTTTATTAAATCAATCTCCTTTCAAATAGGCCAAGTTTTTAATAAGAAAGAGAGAAAAAATACCAACAAGGAACAATAACAGGGTCTGCTGTAAATATAGCCTATTTTGTGTCTTAATTTGTTATGTTATCCTACACTTTAAGCTGTCTGATATTTCCATTACCTGTAACTCTTGGGTCTCTTTCTCTCCTTCTCTGCCTCCTCCCTGAGTCTGCACAGTCACCATATCATTCTACATTAAGGAGAGCAATACACTTATGAATACACTGAACCGGTTTGAATACACAATCTTTATGCTACTCTGTAAAGAAAGGGAGAGAGGGGGGGATATATAATCCAAGTATTTGTGTCTTAATTTGTTATGTTATCCTACACTTTAAGCTGACTGTCTGATATTTCCATTACCTGTAACTCTTGGGTCTCTTTCTCTCCTTCCTGAGTCTGTACAGTCACCATATCATTCTACATTAAGGAGAGCAATACACTTATGAATACACTGAACATCATTATGAAACATTTCTATTGCACCCTTACTTACAATTCATTATGAATTGAAAATGGGGAACCCTGATGTAAACAAGACGAAAGTCTTTCTCTGGTCTGGATCCCCTTAACAATTGTGTGTATTGAGCCGTACTGTACTGTACCCATTCTGCAATCTGTTATTGATTGATAAAAAATGTTATTAACATATTGCAGAATGGGTACAATATAGTACGGCTCAATACACACAATTGTTAAGGGGATGCAGACCAGAGAAAGACTTTTGTTTTGTTTACATCAGGGTCCCCCATTTACAATTCATAATGAATTGTAAGTAAGGGTGCAATTAACACCGTGCAATCCATTATTTGTGGAGCCCGCCCTTTAAGTCTTTGAGCTATTAGGCTACTAGGGTTCTTACTTTGCGTTTTGGTGTACTGAAAAATACTCTGATGTCTGTATTCTTTCTTTTTTCTGCCATGTTACCTGGTTGGCTGGACACACACACACACACATTTTCATTTCAGGTATTGTACCTTAAGATAATTGAACATCTTGATTTACGGTAAATCCTCAAATATAGGACGGGTCTTCTATTTACCTCAGCTGCAAAGAGCACCAGGCCTTTATTAGAGGCTTATATAAGAGGCAGGCCTTAATTTCTAAAAATGACACTCATGGACATAATCCCTTCATTTTCAGACTTTTATTGCATTATTATTATTATAAAAAAAAAAATTAATCGTTAATCCGGCCCTGCTCGTCTGCCATAGCGAACGTTAAAATTTGCAAACGAAGTCAACGTTATCCAGCTGACGACACCACATATCTAGATATATGACAACGTTAGCTAGCGGCTAGCACTAAAGCTAACGCCAACCAGAGGGAAACTTTGTTATTATTATTATTATTATTATTATTATTATTATTATTATTATTATTATTATTATTATTATTATTATTATTATTATTATTATTATTATTATTATTATTGGTATGACCAGATGGCATTTCGGACCATGAAACAATTTTATTGTATTGCGTGGTAGAAGTTATACCACTCAATAGTAAAGATGATGTCTAACATAATAGTTTGTTCGAACAACTGAACTTACTTAGTGGAAGATCCTGCTGTTGTGACAAAGTGTTCACGCTGCCTGCCTGCCTGCCTGCCTACCAGCTTACACCTGGAGGCTGCAGCGCTGTGTGACTGGAGTGCGCCGGACGGGCTCCGCTCTGTCTGTGTGAGGCACTGGATCAAACCATATCGGGCAGGGGGGTGTCGCAATCTTTGGAAACTTAAAAACTTGCTATTAAGTGTCATTGCGTATTATTAATTTGATTGAAATTACGTAGTTATGGTTAGATAATATTTATATATTGGGGGGGGGGGGATATATCATATGATCAAAAAGTGAGGGAGCAAAGAGACAAGTTTGCTCCCCCAAGTTCAATACTCCTGGAGCACGTGCTTCGGCTGCTCTATTACGTAGGCGTCTATGTATGTATATATATATAGTTGGTCAACAGGTCAACATTTCAAGTTGGTCATGAGCAGTAAATACATAATCAGATTGTTTTTAGTAATACTGTGCACGAGCATTACACTAGAGGTTCCAGTAGTGGGCAGCTTGAATTGCCAGGTCCTAGAACCAGCGCTTTGGGGAGATCTTTTATTTTTAGAGCATTAACTCTTTGGAATGGCCTGCCTCGGAACCTCTGCTGCATTTACAGTAGATTCACTTTTAAAAGGAATCTTAAATTGTTTTTAAATAGTTTTTAACACTCTAAAGTATTTTTTTGTTTTTGTTTTACACTAATGTAATTTTAGCTATCTTAATTGTTACAGTAGGTTCCAGTGGAGGTTTCTCTATGACAAAATGTGAAACACAAATTCACTCATAATTCATAATTATTATTAATTTACACATATATATATATATATATATATATATATATATATATATATATATATATATATAAAAAAACTTTTTTAATTATTATTATTATTATTTTTTTATTATAAATGTTTTACTCTGTAAAAAAATCCAGTGAATTTTTTTTTCTTCAAAAATGGCCAAAATTGACAGCTCTGAGCAGGCCTGCACTGCAGTATTGCCTGCAGTAATTATTCGTGAAGAAAACTTCACAGGTGTGACCCATTGTTAAATAAATAATAAATAACAGCGAATCAAAATAGGCTATTAACTTCATCTAAGCACGGTCTGTGCAGTTAAACTCTTGCCATTGAATGGAGGATTGATTGACAGCCCTTGACATCCAATACACGGAGGTTGAATATGATTGGCAGCCTTGCAAATCCAATCAGAGATTGCTGCATTGCAAAGTCAAAACGGGTCCAGCTGCATGTCCGGAGGATAGGTTTAGCTCGGGCCAATCTCAAGTTTCTCAAGTTTCTTTATTAGTTGTCATACAGAAGTACAGAATACTTTTATACAAAATGTAACATAAAGAAGCATTTTGTATAAAAGTATTCTGTACTTCTGTATGACTACTAATAAAGAAACTTGAGAAACTTGAGATTCGCCCGAGCTAAACCTATCTTCCGGACATGCAGCTGGACCTGTTTTGACTATGTGAAAGTTGAGACTATGAGAAAGTTGTTGTTTAGTAGTTAGTAAGCTGTACAGCTATAACAAGTCAAGTCAGGCTAAATTAAACTTTGCGCCAACATTAGGACCGAAGTATAAACCAGCAACTGAGCAACATGAAGAAGTGGACTTATGCATCTGGATCAGAAAAAACGTTGTGGATAAAAAAGTAAGTAGGCTACAGTGCTTGTATGCTAACAGTAGCTAGCCAGCTTAGCCTACATCACAATGATAATCACCAAGCTAACTTACTGTACACACTGTAGGGCTGGGCAATTAATCGAAACAGAATCGCGATATCGATTCATAGACCTATGCAATCTCATTTCTAAGTTATGACTATTTTCTTTTATTCATTTTTAATTTTTTTTTTTTTTTTTACTTTTTAAATAATTTTATCTGGGTTGAACATGATTTGTGGAACTCCCTCTGGTGTTGTGGTCGTGGTATTCACTGACCTTTGGGAAGTATTTCGACATGCACATGGGTATCTTAGTGGTGTAGTGTATCTTGTAGACCAGGCCCATTGCAAGTTGCTGTACTCTGTCGTCTACTCTAAGCCATCCTAGTTTGTCAAAGTGGACAGGGGTGAGGTGGGTTTTAGGAGTAAGGTCAAGCAGTAGTCTGACCAGTTTGTTTTGTGATGTTTGTAATCTTGTTTTTAGTGCCTTTGAGGTGCTTTGGTACCATGAGGTGCAAGCATAGTCGTAGTACCCTTGAATGAGTGCTCCTGTTAGAGTCTTCAAGGTATTCTTGTTTACCAGAGAGGAGATCCGGTACAGGAATCTAGTTCGTTGGTTGACTTAGTTTTATTACATTGGATCCCATTTTGTCACAGGAAAGATTTGCCTCTATAGGGTGGAACCCAGTTAGGTTATTTCATCTTTCCTTTTAAGATAAGATAAGATATTCCTTTATTGATCCCCTTGGGGAAATTCAGGCATCATAGCAGCATGGGGGAAGGGGGGGGGGGGGTACCACAACACAAGCAGTGTAAACAAATAGGTCAATATAATTTACTATCTAACTAACTGAAATATACATTATTCATTATTCAGAGTATCACAGTATCCACATAAGGTGCAGTATGCATTAGTGTTGTCAAAAATATCGAAGTATCGATAAATATCGATACTGAATATTTAAAACGGCTTCGATACTCATTTCCCGAAGTACCGATACTTTCTGCAGTATCGGTACCAGCTGGCTTGCTCCCGCAAGTTGTTGACAGACAGACGCGCTGCCAGAGCCTTGCTAACTAACGTTAGCTCACGGAACGATCATAGAGCCAACACTAGGTAGCTACTAACGTTAGCTCACGGAACGATAGAGCCAACACTAGGTAGCTACTAACGTTAGCTCACGGAACGATAGAGCCAACACTAGGTAGCTACTAACATTAGCTCACGGAACGATAGAGCCAACACTAGGTAGCTACTAACGTTAGCTCACGGAACGATAGAGCCAACACTAGGTAGCTACTAACATTAGCTCACGGAACGATAGAGCCAACACTAGGTAGCTACTAACGTTAGCTCACGGAACGATAGAGCCAACACTAGGTAGCTACTAACATTAGCTCACGGAACGATAGAGCCAACACTAGGTAGCTACTAACGTTAGCTCACGGAACGATAGAGCCAACACTAGGTAGCTACTAACGTTAGCTCACGGAACGATAGAGCCAACACTAGGTAGCTACTAACGTTAGCTCACGGAACGATAGAGCCAACACTAGGTAGCTACTAACGTTAGCTCACGGAACGATAGAGCCAACACTAGGTAGCTACTAACGTTAGCTCACGGAACGATAGAGCCAACACTAGGTAGCTACTAACGTTAGCTCACGGAACGATAGAGCCAACACTAGGTAGCTACTAACGTTAGCTCACGGAACGATAGCTACTTAGCCAACACTAGCCAACTACTGCGAAATCGAATGCCAAACTGATGATATCAGACGTTGATATCAGGAGCTATCAGTAGCTAGCCAGCTAGATAACCGGAGCTGCTCATGCACTCGACTGTGACGGGGAGGAGGAGGGCTCGACTGTGACGGGGAGGAGGAGGGGCAAGGCATGCACTGCTGCAGCAGATTTACGAGTCTGATCTGACTGTCACAGAGCTGAGGCAGCGAGCCCAGTTAGCTGTAAAAATCTCTCTCTCTCTCTCTCTCTCTCTCTCTCTCTCTCTCTCTCTCTCTCTCTGTCTCTCTCCATCTACCGCTACCTCTCTCTCTCTCTCTCTCGCTCTCTCTCTCTCTCTCTCTCTCTCTCTATCTACCGCTACCTCTCTCTCTCTCTCTCTCTCTCTATCTACCGATACCTCTCTCTCTCTCGCTTGCTCTCGTTATCTTTAAATAAAAACTGTTACTAACTGTTCAGTTTGTGAGGTACATGCAACACAGATTACAGTGTTTACATCTGTCTGCTTGAGAAAATACCATGTTCTGCATTTGCAATAAAAATTATTGAAGTGAGATGAACAGTTATTTTTAAATGTGTGATCTAAAGATAAACAAAGGGTTTTAAAAGTGTTATATTTATCTTCTCTTATAGTACCAGACTCGAAGCTGAGGAGAATCAACCAGCAACAAAAGCTAAATTTGTTAAAAAAAAAAAAAAGAAAAAAAAAAAATATATATATATATATATATATATATATATATATATATATATATATATATATATTTTTTTTTTTTTGGGTATCGAAATGGTATCGAAGTATCGACACTTTTCAAGGTATCGTATCGAAGTCGAAATTCCAGTATCGTGACAACACTAGTATGCATAAGGTAGTGTTATTGTCCTACTTGGGTTCCTATTAGTTCTAGGTCGATGTCTGGCAGCAGTCGCTGCCCACTGTTGTGGAGCCTGATGGCCACTGGTATGAAGGACTGTCCGAGGCGGTTAGTTGAGTGTCGGGGGGGTATGAGTCTGTGGCTTCCTTGTCACCTTCACCTAATATGTTTTGATCTGGTCAGGTGCGCTGTCACCTAAAATGTTTTGATCTGATCAGGTGCGCTGTCACCTAATATGTTTTGATCTGTTCAGGTGCGCTGTCACCTAATATGATTTCATCTGGTCAGGTGCGCTGTCACCTAATATGATTTCATCTGGTCAGGTGCGCTGTCACCTAATATGTTTTCATCTGGTCAGGTCCGCTGTCACCTAATGTTAATATGTTTTCATCTGTGTCCACTGACCACTGACACACAGTGGGGGATGTTTTAAAAATATTATTTAATATATAATATAATATAATATAATATAATAATTTGTGCTTCACCTAAAAATTTGGTCAGCAGCCTCCACTGGTAAGTTCATTATGCATTGTGTGTACTGACTTTTAATAATTTTGTTTTTGCAATAGTGATTGTTTTTGTATGTTTTTTTGTGTCTGGACCCCAGGAAGACTAGCTGGTTGCTATCGCACCAGCTAATGGGGATCCCTAATAAAATAAAATCAAAATCAAAATGTCCTTATTTATATAAAACCGTTGTCATTAGCAAAATGACAGTAGTATGAAAAGTTCCACCTTAAGTTCTAGGGAACAGAAAAAGCGATCCCATATCCAAATTAACTATGGCAGGTCGATTATGCAGTTGTATGAGAAAAAAAAATAGAAATAAAATAAAAATTCCACCTTAGATTCTATGAAACAAAACAAGAAACAAAGAGCAAGCAGAGAAGAAAATAAATTAAGATTTCAAACTATGGTAGTTCGACTTTGTAACATGTCCATATTTATATAAAGCCATTTTCATTCAAAAAGTGACGGTGATATGAAAAGTTCCACCTTAGATTCTGAGAAACAACAAGAAGTGATCACATATCTATACAAACTATGGCAGGTCAACTTTGCAACATGTCAATAATTATATATAACCACTGTCATTCAAGAAGTGACATTACCACAGGAAGATCCACCTTAAATTCTAAAACGGGGAAAGCGATCATGTACCCATACAATCTATGACCGGTCGACTCTGCTTGTTTTCTTTCACGGTCGATGTTGTGAAGGGCCAGATTAAACCGAATATATATATTTATTTATATATATATATTTAATTGTATTTGTATATTCTCTAATATTCCCTGATATCCCTTGTATATTCCTTGTACAATATGCATTGAATATCCATTCTAGCCTACTGAACATCCCATAATAGTCTCCATTCTACTATTGGTCGAGACCTTGGTGCCAGGCTGCCATACCCCTCAGACCCAGTTCAAACGTACCGCTCGACATGTACGAACAAGTCCTAGTTCCGCGTAGGAATTTGGCTACCGCACCACTAATGGGACTATTTGTTCATAGTGCGTATATATACTGCGCTACTAAAGTAGGACTTTCTTTTCAGTCCAGTTTCTTACCCTCCAATAGAGTCACAGACGTAAAGCCTCCCCGCGATGCCACGTGTGGGAGTAAGGCCAAGTTCGCCTACCATCGGTATTGAGACATCGTGTATATTAATATTTGAATAGTCATATTTGGCACTATATCGTCGAGTTGGACGTAGTCTATTAAGCTAATAATAGTCTGTTAATATATAGTGCTTCGTGCGGTGAGAATACTACCGTAGTCAGTACCCCATCGTTTCGGGCAGAGAACTGGCTGCTTACCCAGGGTGGTTGACCCTATGTGAAGCTGCACCCGAGGAGCCCCAGAGCCGACGAGCGAGTGGACCTGTATACCGGATTATTCTACCGACGACAGCCCGCCTTCCCAGGCACGGATTATGCTTTGGATACTTTGATTATTCTATGGATAAAGACCCCCGACACTACCGTGTGTTGGAACCCCCCCCCCTGGAGAGGTCGCAAGGTGAGGAGACGCTCTGCAAGACGAGGTCTCTCCACATCTCTCCCCCGTGGACCGGAGAGAGCCGGCCCACAAAGAGTCCACCTGCTTTCATCTGTGGTCCAAGGATCGCCGGCGCATTGAACGGCACTACAGTGTGTTCTCCTGGGATACCCTTGGCCGGACGAGGCAGCTGGATTCTACCCCCCCCCCCCCTCCTACTCCTGTCGGCTTACAAGCGACCGGATTAACCCCCTCTAGTGTATCCAGCCTATAATCATTAAAGTATCATTGCTGTTATTCCTTAACTATTCCAGGTCGTATATTTACCACCTGCGCCTTCAGAGATTGGACATTATCTATTGATATACCGACGAATACTCCTTGCCATAAAAGTGCATACTATTTCAATTCATAAATGTAATTAAGTGATTAAGTGCTTATTCTACACACCATCGCTGTGTAGGAGAATAAAGACCTGTTTCTAATTCGTACATTTGTGTTGGATCCGTTTCATCTACGTGAGAGTGTTCATGATAATATATTTATGCCGTGTACTGGGTGGCCGAATATTAAGTACAAAGGTAGTGGTAGTAAGTATCATATCTAGTAATACAGTCAGGGAATTGTACCCCTCAGTTACAATTGGTCCTTCGAACCGGATGGTAATTAGTGTAATATTAATATAGTGTTATTAATATTGAAATGGCCTATGATGAACACTCCACGAAACGATCCTCCTAACCAACGCCCGCAGCGCGAACGACGGCTCCCTCAGTACTTAGAGGCTTACGCTGTCAGTCAACAACCTAGTCTTCTACTAACAGTAAACGCGGTAAAACTAGAAAGTAAAAGTATGTCTAACCCCAACGCCCAGACTACCCCGACCATAGAGGCCCCTACGGGCTCTAATGTAACTGACCAAGTTCACGGTGGGGACCAGTGGGAACCAGACATGACTTCACACCCCGCCAGTACTGAAGAAGTAGTCCCCGATGAGTCCCGGGAGGAATACAACGCTACCGAGAGAGAACTCGGCACGGAAGAAGACGGGGAGAGCACCGTGGAGATAGAGCTCCAAGGCTCCGCAAGGAGTACCCCGAGGGAAGGCTCCCCTATACAACCGCCTTCTCCCAGCGAGGCAGAGAGGACCCTACAGCAGGCATTCCTCGTCAGCCTGAAAGCCTCTACTGAACGCGATAGACTCCAGGGTGAACGCGATCGATTGCAGCTACAGCAACGGAGCGAAGAAGAGCACATACGCCTGGAAATAAGACGCATTCAGATGGAAGAGAATGTGGCCCGAGAACGAGCCGGTGCTCAACGGGACGCAGCGCGCGACAGACAGCAGTCGCAACTAATAGAACAGCTGATCAGACGGACAACACCCTCTCCCTCCGCCAGAGGCTCCAGGAACTCGTCTAGACACACCTCCAGGGCGGCATCCCCTAGCCGAGTAAACAACCCTGAACTTGACCAACAGACGAGGTCTATACCCCCCACAGACCACCTCCCCCCACCGGTCCAAGCGAGACCTAGCAACCGGGAAGGAGCAGCATATCCTGTGGAGAGGCTAAACCAGAGACTACAAGCACTGGATGACCTAACTGAAGACGAAGAGGAAGAGGAGGAGAACCGCGCCCGAAGACAGCACAGTACTCTACCGGACCAGGAGGTCCGGTACAGCCCAGGCTATACTCCCGCGGAGCTGCGCTACAGACCCCCGACTCTATACACGGGTGAGCACGACGCACGACCCGCACCGAGGAACAGCACCTGGACAAGCGGGCCATGGTACACTGCCGGTACCAGCCCATACCAAGGAGCGGGAGGAGACTCGCCTAGGAGGCCTCTCCCCCAACGCTCGCCGATGTATCCACAGTCAGCGTCATACATTGGCACGCCTATGGTACCCGACTTCACCCAAGAGAACCGGGCCCAGTATACAGAACTCCGCATGTGTCTGGAGACCATGTTGGTGGATGTATTGGATGAACGCCACAAATACGCCATCCTACTGCAGCACTTAAAGGTGCCCCGCGCACATAATATAGCGCTCGCCTACGCGACTTCCACCACCCCATACACAGCAGCGCTGGTAGCATTGGACCAGAGGTATGGGCGCATATGGGATTACGTGATCCAGGAGATCCGACACATCGACCGCTTACCCCCAGCAATAGACAATCGAGCACTGGACGACCTGTCCATCAGAGTGCAGTCCCTGGTAGGGATGTTGGGAGCGCAAAGAGAGAAGGGGAAGTATGAACTTTACGCCAACTCAAATGTGGAAAGGATCCTGGAGAAGCTGCCGCCCGCTCGTCAGGAGCGCTTTAGGCGGCAGAGGGACCACAGAGACCCGAATGGCCCCGAACCGAACCTCCTCGATCTAGCAGACTTCCTGGCGAGAGAAGTCAGCAGCCTACGGCTAGATACATTCGGACGGAGCACCCCTGGCTCCAGAGAAGGAACCAGACGACTAAATGATGGAAGAAGATCGGTGACTGTGATGCACCAATCGGAGTCAGTACCGAGCAGCAGGAGCCACAGTACCCCCTCCAGAACGGAGAAGTGGAAGATAGTGTGCCCCTACTGTGAGAAAGAACACTGGCTAGCGCAATGTGACTCCTTCCCCAAGCTGAACGCGGAGGAAGCAAGTCAATGGATAAAGTCCAACAAGCGCTGCTTTCGCTGTGCGCGCTCACACATGGCAGCCGAATGCCGCTTAAAGAAAAGGTGCACCAAGTGCGATGGAGCCCATCTGGACATACTTCACGACAGTAACAGACGGCGCCCTTCACCTGCACCATCCAGCCGCAAAGCGAGCGTCATGTACATCGATCCCGCCAGCAGCAGTGGAGCCCGAGTACTCCTAAAAGTAGTGCGTGTGACACTAAGCTACCAGAATAAAGTCCTGGACACCTACGCCGTCCTCGATGACGGGTCAGAGAAGACCCTGCTGCTCGCCTCCGCTGCGGCCCAGCTAGGGCTGCGGGGAAGCGAAACTCAAATGACAATTCGGACAATAAGACGAGATTTGAAGACGATAAAGGGCGAGAATGTCTCATTCTCTATCGCAGCAAGCGGCCAGCCTGAGCGACGGTACCAGATTGCAGACGCTTTCACCAGCCAAGAAATAGGACTGTCGCGGTACACATACCCCGTCGCCAAGCTGATGGAGAAATATGCACATCTGCGCAAGTTACCGATCCCGCTCATAGACAATGCTATGCCGACCCTGTTGATAGGCTCCGACCATGCAGACCTCATTGTCCCGATAGACCGGGTTCATACCGGCCCCCGAGGCTGTCCTGCAGCAGTCGAGACCCGTTTGGGATGGACTCTCCAAGGCCCGCTCGCCAAATCTCTCAACCGAAGTACAGCCACTAGATGTCTCCACTCCCGAGTCACAGAGGGAGAAACCGCACTCCTGCAACACGTAGAGCGGCTATGGAGCTTGGAACAAATGCCCTTTAAGAATGGAAAGAAAGACATTCGCTCTAAAGATGACATTTACGCCATTCACCTCCTCGAGACAGGGACCAAGAGAGTCCCGGTCAACGGCGTGTTGAGATACGCCACGCCACTCCTGCGGCGAGAAGGAATGCCTACTTTCCACGCCAAGACAGACGCCATAGAACGGTACCTGATGAACACGGAGCGGCGCTTAGCCAAGAACCCCGCCCAAGAGAGTGTATACCGCGCTGAGATTGAGAAGCTCATCACAGCGGGACACGTCACAAAGATGGACATTAAAGAGGCTGACCAGACCACTGAATCGTGGTACGTGCCCCACCACAAGGTCCATCACAACGGTAAAGACCGCATAGTATTTAACTGCAGCTACCAGATCGGATCCCAAAATCTGAATAAAGAGTTACTGCCCGGTCCCACACTCGGCCCCTCCCTACTCGGCGTTCTACTCCGCTTCCGCCAGGAAAAGGTGGCCATCAGCGGGGACATTAAAGGAATGTTCCTGCAGGTGAGATTAGTAGAGGCGGACAAGCCCCTGTTACGGTTCCTATGGAGAGAGAAGCCAGGAGATGAGCACCCAGCCATCTACCAATGGGAAGTCCTCCCCTTCGGAACGACGTGCACCCCCTGCTGTGCGACATTTGCACTACAGAAACATGTAGCAGAGGACCCAGCAGCGGACGAAGAGGTCCGACACAGCGTAAAGAACAGCTTCTACGTAGACAACTGTCTACAAAACCTTTCAACCCAGGAAGAAGCCGAGGCTCTCCTGATTAAACTCCGCGCCTCATTGATCAAAGGCGGCTTTGATCTCAGGCAGTGGGCCAGCAGCGATCCGCAAGTACTGCGCAGCCTCTCCTCCGAGGACAAGGCAGCCAGCAGCGAGACCTGGATGGCTACAATCCCGGGAGAAGCCCAGGAGATGACCCTGGGATTGGTGTGGCGATTCAAAACAGATTCGCTTCACTACAGACACAAGCCCCTGACTACGGAGCAGGGAAGGCCGGCGGCGGCGCCGACCACCAGACGGAGTGTGTACACAACACTCGCCCAACAATATGACCCGCTAGGATGTATTCTACCGTACACCACCAGGGCAAAAATGATTGTACGAGCATTGTGGGACAAGGACCAGGGCTTGGACGACCCCATTCCCGCACATCTTGCATCCACCTGGAGAGAGTGGGAGATGGAGCTCCACTCACTCCCAGGCGTTAATATGCGCCGAAGCTACTTCCCACCCACGGTGAGGCCAGAGACATGTAAAATGGACTTACACGTCTTCAGTGACGCCTCAGAGGTCGCATACGGATCAGTGGCCTACTTGCGGGCCCGGGACCAGGGGGGAGAGATCTACACAGCATTTGTCCTCGCCCGCTCGAGAGTAGCCCCACGCAAGCAACAGTCTATCCCACGTCTAGAGCTCTGCGCAGCCCTAGCCGGAGCGCACCTAGCCACGCTCATCCAACGTGAGCTCACCATACCGGTGTCTAGAACAATCCTGTGGTCAGATTCCACGACGGTACTCGCCTGGATCAAATCGGACTCATGCAAGTACAAAGTCTTCGTGGGAGTCAGAGTCACCGAGATTCAAGACTTAACCGAAGAGTTAACCGGAGAAACAGAGTGGCGCTACGTTGATACAAAACAGAACCCAGCTGACGTCATCACCCGGGGGATGCCCCTGGATGACCTCACCCGTCGCAATGTCTACAGTGACGGCCCCGCATTCCTAAGACTCCCGGAAGGACAGTGGCCCAAGCCTATCCCGAGGGAAGCAAGTCCAGAGGAGGTGGAAATTAAGAAGTCTGTGTTCTGTGGATTGAGCACCGTAGCCTCCACCGACCCTAACATAAACGATTGCACGTCCATAGAGAGTGCACAACAAAGAACATTCCTGCGGTACCACCCGGAGTGCAAGTCCCCCGCTGATATGTCAGCGGCTAACTACGAGGAAGCAGAATTGCTTCTACTGCAGCGAGCCCAGAGAGACTCGTTCCCCGATGAATTGGCCTGTCTACAGGGAGGAAAGCCCGTCCCATCCGACAGCAGATTAATTCACCTGGCCCCCGAGAGCGACGCTCACACCCTCATCAGAGTGGGTGGTCGCCTACGCAGAGCCCCCAATCTACCGGATGACATTAAATACCCGATCGTATTGAACAGCCGACACAAGGTCACAGAGCTGATTATAAAGAAATACGATGAGGATGTACATCACGCAGGAGCAGAAAGAGTCTTCGCGGAAATCAGACGTCGTTACTGGATCCTACAAGGAAGAGAGGCGGTACGACGCTTCCAACGAACATGTCTAGACTGCCGCAAGTGGCGCGCGCAGCCCAGCATACCAAGGATGGCTGACCTTCCTCCATGTCGCCTCCGAATCGGTGACAAGCCATTCCACTCAACGGGTATGGACTGCTTTGGCCCGCTGCACATAAAGAAAGGAAGAGGAACCGAGAAGCGGTGGGGTATTGTATTCAAATGCATGACCACCAGAGCGATACACATCGAGCTTCTCCCGACCATGAGCGCAGACTCATTCCTTATGGCCTTCCGTAGATTCATATCACGGAAAGGAAGACCGTCTACCCTATTGTCCGATCATGGGACAAACTTTAAAGGCGGCGAAAGAGAGCTGAGAGAGAGCTTCCAAGCTATGGGCCCAGAACTTAAGACCCACCTCGCTCCAGCACAGGTTGATTTCCAATTCAACCCCCCAAACGCACCCCACTTCGGTGGCACTTGGGAACGAGAAGTGCGCTCCATAAAGACAGCCCTGTACGCAGTACTTGGGGCCCAGACTGTGGCGGAAGAAGTCCTAATGACAGTCCTCACGGAGATTGAGGGAGTACTTAACTCGAAGCCCCTCGGATATGTCTCCAGTGATGTGGCGGATATCGACCCAGTTACCCCCAACACACTCCTGATGGGGCGGCTAGATCCCACATTACCCCAGACAATGTACCGGCCTGAAGAAGCGAACGGCCGACGAATGTGGAGGTACAGCCAAGTATTAGCCGACAAGTTTTGGAACAGTTTCCTACTGCACTACCTACCGTCTCTACAGACCCGCCAGAAGTGGGTAAAGGAGAGAGACAATTTGACAGAAGGAACAGTCGTCATGATTATTGATCAATCACTGCCCAGAGCTATGTGGCCGGCCGGCCGCGTAAGCAAAGTGATCACCGGTGCCGACGGCAAGGTCCGAGCAGCTGAAGTGCTCGTCCAGGGTCGCACTTACACCCGTCCCGTGGCAAGGCTCATAGAACTGCCTCGACTCCCAGACACAATCGATGATGACCATGACCCTACAACCCTATGACTTTGTGAAGTTGACTGACCCCTACAGCAAACCCTTATGTGTAAATAGACAACGCGATTAATCTGTCTCCGTTTAACTGATTAGGTCCGGGACCTATTCAGGGGGTGGCTGTTGTGAAGGGCCAGATTAAACCGAATATATATATTTATTTATATATATATATTTAATTGTATTTGTATATTCTCTAATATTCCCTGATATCCCTTGTATATTCCTTGTACAATATGCATTGAATATCCATTCTAGCCTACTGAACATCCCATAATAGTCTCCATTCTACTATTGGTCGAGACCTTGGTGCCAGGCTGCCATACCCCTCAGACCCAGTTCAAACATACCGCTCGACATGTACGAACAAGTCCTAGTTCCGCGTAGGAATTTGGCTACCGCACCACTAATGGGACTATTTGTTCATAGTGCGTATATATACTGCGCTACTAAAGTAGGACTTTCTTTTCAGTCCAGTTTCTTACCCTCCAATAGAGTCACAGACGTAAAGCCTCCCCGCGATGCCACGTGTGGGAGTAAGGCCAAGTTCGCCTACCATCGGTATTGAGACATCGTGTATATTAATATTTGAATAGTCATATTTGGCACTATATCGTCGAGTTGGACGTAGTCTATTAAGCTAATAATAGTCTGTTAATATATAGTGCTTCGTGCGGTGAGAATACTACCGTAGTCAGTACCCCATCGTTTCGGGCAGAGAACTGGCTGCTTACCCAGGGTGGTTGACCCTATGTGAAGCTGCACCCGAGGAGCCCCAGAGCCGACGAGCGAGTGGACCTGTATACCGGATTATTCTACCGACGACAGCCCGCCTTCCCAGGCACGGATTATGCTTTGGATACTTTGATTATTCTATGGATAAAGACCCCCGACACTACCGTGTGTTGGAACCCCCCCCCCTGGAGAGGTCGCAAGGTGAGGAGACGCTCTGCAAGACGAGGTCTCTCCACATCTCTCCCCCGTGGACCGGAGAGAGCCGGCCCACAAAGAGTCCACCTGCTTTCATCTGTGGTCCAAGGATCGCCGGCGCATTGAACGGCACTACAGTGTGTTCTCCTGGGATACCCTTGGCCGGACGAGGCAGCTGGATTCTACCCCCCCCCCCCCCCCCTCCTACTCCTGTCGGCTTACAAGCGACCGGATTAACCCCCTCTAGTGTATCCAGCCTATAATCATTAAAGTATCATTGCTGTTATTCCTTAACTATTCCAGGTCGTATATTTACCACCTGCGCCTTCAGAGATTGGACATTATCTATTGATATACCGACGAATACTCCTTGCCATAAAAGTGCATACTATTTCAATTCATAAATGTAATTAAGTGATTAAGTGCTTATTCTACACACCATCGCTGTGTAGGAGAATAAAGACCTGTTTCTAATTCGTACATTTGTGTTGGATCCGTTTCATCTACGTGAGAGTGTTCATGATAATATATTTATGCCGTGTACTGGGTGGCCGAATATTAAGTACAAAGGTAGTGGTAGTAAGTATCATATCTAGTAATACAGTCAGGGAATTGTACCCCTCAGTTACAGTCGATGTGGAACGTCTTTATAGCCTGGTGTCCCTGTCATTCATTTAACGGGGTTTTCAGCTTGGCCAAATCGTTCCTTGCAAAATGTCTTGGCTTCCTCCGGTGTGGTGAAAGTGAAGACTTCTCCCTCCGCCAGTGTCACCCGGAGGCGGGCGGGGTGAAGGAGCCCGAAGCGTATGCCTTTACGGTACAGGATAGTTTTGACCTCATTAAACGCTGCACGTTTTTTAGAGAGGGCTGCGCTGTAATCCGGGTAGAATCTCAGAGTTTAATTCTGATAGCGGGGTTCGTTTTCTCTGGCCCAGCGTAATGCTTGTTCGTTCTCCTGGAACCGGTGGAAGCATACTATGATGGATCATGGCGGGGTACCTGTTAACTCGCCTTGAACGATTTTCCAGCTCGTCGACCCGGTCTAGGAGGGTGGTGGTCTGTTTCCAATTTGCGTATGGTTTTCTCCGCTTTGACGAGACCATCAAAGTTATCTCCCGCGGTGGTTTCAACTCTGGCGAGGCGTGCTTGAAAGGAATTAACCGCTTCGTGAAGTGCATCCACCGATGTTTGTAGGGGCGAGAGAGAGTTCTGTAACAAAGTTGAAAAGCCTTCTCTGAGGCTGGATCTTTGTTTTGTTAGAACTTCGAGTAGAATAGTCATGGATAGGGCGTCTTGACCGTCTTCTCTGTGCTCCGTATTGACTGCGATGTCTCGTGCGGCCATTGTCTTGCTAGTAACGTTAGCTCTATTGATTGGAGTTGTCCGTGTCGGTTGTAAGGTCGCTTGTTTAAGGGGAGACACTGCAGGTGAATAGGGTAAAGAAATTAACTAATAGATATCACAATGAAACTTCCCCAGTTGATTACTTATATTAAGACAAGACTTTTTTGTATTACAAGTTTTCTGAAATTGTATGTTTACATATGCAAATGAGGCAGGATCTACTTAAATATGCACTAATTTGCATATAATTCCAGGACAGAAATCTGAACATTGGATAAAGCCATTTTCAAAATTATAGTTTCATTTTGTTGACATATTAGAGCCAAAGGTTATTACAGAGGGGATTTTGGATATCTCTTTTTATCACTCCATAAATCAGAAAATACTCCATTCAGTCCATTTTTATGGTAAAATTCCATATTTCGCCATGTTTTTAGGAATAAAATGTGATATAAATCAGGGTATGAATGCGATATCAACAAACCCTTCTGTAAATACCTTCAGAACATAGATATGAATAGAACTGGAAGGTTTGCTGTATGTGTGTGCTACTGAAGTGGAGATTTCTGGCTCAGAGTATGAGGAAAAACTCTTAGAACTGATTTTTGGGAAAACGCCTTAAAAGTTCTGTATTGTAAAATGCCATACTTTTTTTTTAAACAGATATTTGCAAACACAATACCTAATCAAACCATTAGTAATAGACAACCTAAACACATGCCTGATAACTGAATAATAATAATAATAATGATGTTATTGAACTGAACAGAACTACACACAGGCTACAAACAGTGTAGTACAGTGTAGTACCCCCTAATAGGCAAAAAATATTTGAATAGATATCACTATGAAACTTTCCCAATTTGTTATGTACATATAAACTAAGAAAAAATATATTGCAAGTTTTCTGAAATTTATGTTTATATATGCAAATGAGGCACTTCTTCATTAAATATGTGCACATTTATGGATGCAATAAGGCAAAATGATGTAAAATAAACAACTAAATGTGTGTTATTGACGTTTTATTGTCACTAGTTTCATAGAAGACATGTTTAGGAAGCAAAATATAACAAAATCTCAAAATCAACAAAAAAAGTATATTTGACTATTCACCTGCAGTGTCTCGCCTTAAGTTGTCTGGTCCTGTCGTTGTTCATTTTTACCTCGGTAGGGTGTTTGTTAAGTATGAGTTTCGATTTTCTGTGGTTGAAAAGTTTTTTAGATATTAGAAATGTAAATTATTAGCGTGAGGCAGGAGAGCCTTCTCGACCACGTCTTTCTCCTACGCCGACATAACAGGAAGTCCACGTGGGGTTCTTCTTGACGCGCTTCTCTGTTCTCAGGAATGTTGACTCTACGACTGCGGTTGTTAGGGAATGATGTTGGTTGCTCCTTCCAGTGTTACTTTGCATCCCAGTGGGACTCCCCACTGTGCACGTCTTTCTCCTTGAAGGTCAAGCCTGCCTTGATAATTTCCAGCTCCCTCTCATCAGCTAGCATCATCCTCTTTCCTCCAGGTGGGCATCTTCTGCAGCGATAACCGCTGCAGACGGGGTCACAGGCTGCTCCAATGCTGTCTCCTCTCCTCTCCATCAGGTCCACCGCGAGGTGCTCTTACACCCTTGCGGCTGTCGTTCCCATGGAGCGTGCAAAGTGGGTCAATGAATGGTGTGTTGTCATATCTACCTCCTCAAAGAGGTCTGGATGCACACCACTCAGTCTTGCCCAGTGGGCCGTCCCATAGCACCAGATCCAAGCGACCTTCCCAGGTGCTAATGAGCAGTTCAATGGTCTTGGGCCGGGCCAATTCTCCTGGCTTGACATGTGGGAAGAACAGCTCCAGCTTCTTTGAGTCCACCACTAGATCCACTTTGGCGATGTCCTCAAGGCCATAGCAGATCATATTGTGGAGCCTTAAGGTCCCTTGTGGGGTCAATACCTTTATTGCCATGAGATATTTGTGTCAACTCTGACTGTGATCTCTCTGATTGTCCCAACACCATACACAATGAGTGTGATTGGCTCTCCTTTCAGTCTTTCAACGGCTTTGTGCGTGATATCATTTGTGTCAGAGGCGAGGTCGATCAGGGCTCCCACACAGTTCCCCCTTCTTGTTGCGACATCCATGAGCATCATTAGAACCTGATATTCCTTTAGGCCACTTTCGTCCACCAGACTCTTGCCGGTGCACACTTTAGAGGTCACCTTGTTCGTGAATGCTTTCTTGAATGCTTCCATTTGGAGTGCCGACATGTGTAACTATGTGATGACAGCCTCCTGCTTCTCCGTCAAGCCTCGGAGTCCTCTCTTAGTTTTGGGCTCCTTGGTTGCTTCACTCCTACATTGTGTCTTGGAGCAGAGGAGGAAATAATGGTCGACAGGGCCGCCCCCTTTCACACACTCTTCATTTTTGCAGAGGAATCTGCCAGCCCTGTGATAAGCGAGGCATTTGGCACACACCCCTGCTTTCTTGACCTGGCCTCTCTTCTCTGACAATTTTGCCTTGAATGCCGGACAGAAGTAAAGTCTCTTTCCATGCGCTTCATCTCCACACATGGTGCACGGGTCCCCCTGGGACTCCCTCTTGACCTCACTCACTGTTGTCTTGGTGAATGACTGTCTCTTGTTTCTTCTGTCGCCAAGCCTCTCCTGCTGGCTTGGTCTCTCACTAGCATGGGTGGTCCCAATTTCTGGTTGTGCTTGCCTTTCGAGGACCCTCTCCTGCCCTTTCAGAAACAATAAGAGTCTGGTAAAGTAGCTCCCAGGTGTGACACCATTTGCGGTGTCTCGCTCAAAGCAGATCCCCTTCTCTCTCATGCCCGCAGGCAGATTTTTCTCTATGGTAGCGACAGTCATCTGGTTTTTGATGATGTCCTCCATGCCGAGGTATTTTAGATCATACAGTGCGGTTTCCACTGCTTGAACTAAGTCTATCGTCGGCCTAGGCTGGTTGCTTCTCACCGCAGGTATGTCTTTCAGATCCTTCAAGATCAGGCTAGCAGTCGTACTCATGTCCCCAAACCGGTTATCTAGGAGCCTGAAGATGTCATCTGTGGTTCTGCAGTGATCCAGTCCAAGCTTCTTCCTCAGTGATCCTTCCACACTGTCCAGTAGGTGGTACAATTTACACACTGGTAAACCTGAGAGTTCTGCTAGCGCCTGGAGGCTCTCACAGTTATCCCGCCAGCGCCAATAGGTCCTCCTGTCCCCGGAGAACCTAGGCAGATTTATGGCTGCAAGCTTTATTTTGGTTCTGGCCCCCTGGGAGCTGGTGGTCATACCGGAACTTCTGTACCTTCATGTGATGCGCCCTTGTTGCCAGGTGGCATGTTGTGGACACCCCCATGACTGTGGCATGCCAGTGGCATTCGGATGAGGACTGACCAGGGGTACACTGTCGGGCTGTCTCACCCATGTGGATGACTGCCCTCCCACATACTGGGGAGGCCCACTACCTGCGGCCCCTCCCCCATGCTGGGGATGTACGTCATTAGAGGCCACCACATGGCTGCCGGGGGGCAAGGGAGGGCTATCATAAGCGCCCCCTGTTTGACTGCTGTTATGCTGGGGAGGTGAAGAATGAGCATGAGCATCTGCACCTTGACCGTCGGTGGACAGGGGAGGGCTAGCATCAGCGGCTGCACCGGCAAGCTGAAGCATGTTACTGGCGGCACCAGGTGGGGTGGACACGTCGCCATTCCTTTCAATGCTGTCTATCCTTTCCTCCTCTTCATCCTCATCCTTCAGCCCAGCGTCACCCTCCTCTCCAGGCTCTTGGGAGTGTCGACCACTCATCCATCAGCGCTGCTCATTCCTCATCCATATCACTGCAGCATGTGCAGATGCATCAGTCTGTTTCAAAGCTTCAACATAGTCTCCGGTAGCATAAATGAGCTTAGCAAACTCTGTCTGAAGTTCTTTCCTATCAGTAATAAACTCTGCTTCCAATGCAGTATCAATATTATCTGCCACTTGATTTGCTCTCTTCGTGAATGCAGACTGCGCCACAGTATGCCTCCTCTTCAACTCATCTAAATCTATGTCCCCCATCTTGCCCCAGTCAGCCGTATGCCCTCACCGGAGCTTCTTGCACAGCTTGATTACTGGCTTGCAGACAGCAATGACAATAGAATAGATAGCCTGAAGCACAGCAATACAGTTAGCACATATAGCTGGTAGCAGTGTGGCTTCAACGGCACAGTCCAGGCAGGAAATAGCAATCAAGCGTTAATCAGCCTTTGTGTATCAGCAGCACAGTCTTTTCATAACAATGGCACTCAATTCACAATGTTGATTGGCATCTTTAGCTGGTAGCTGTATTGCTTTATGATGGACTGCTCTATGACCTCTGATAAGTTTGTGACGTTCCATTAAAGAGAGAGAGAGTTGCTAGTCGTTTAGCTAGCAACACTAGCTTCTTCCTCTTCTCAGCAAGCACCTAGCAGTAGTAGCATTCAGTTCATATTAGCTTAGTTAGCAGCTATGTAACAATGATAGCATTCAGGTAGCAACATTAGCCCAATGTTTTTGTAGCCAGTAGGCTTTAGATCGTCATTTGCAACATTTCAACTGATAAGAGATGTAGGCCTGTATGTTAATCAGTAGCCTATGTGTTAGGCATATTACTTTCTGCATGAGATATTTTGCAGTTAGACATTCAGTAGCCTATCCAGTCACATGCATATGCTATATCTTTAAAACAACACGAAACAGAGCCCTGCGATGTACAGCACCATCGCATCGGACACTCCTTGATCTGCCATTTTCACCTTCAATCTCAAGATGCATGCTGGCCAGACACGATCCTGGTAATGGGTTGATTATCTTGATATAACAAAGCTCAGTTATGTTGCTCCATCAGGGAGACTGATCCTCCATACAGCATGTTTCAGACGAGACTGAGGCGAGTGGGTTTAAATCACAATAATTTCTCCCAAGGCTAAGAGAAACTGGTGCACTCCATGGTGATCTGTACTGTAGTGATCTGTAGGATTCAACAACAACAGTTAATGTACAGTAGTCATACTTGTTAGGAGCTGCAACAAAGTTATTCAACTCTTGACTGCTGGCCCTTTGTAACGTTCTGGGTTTCTGTCCTCTTCCAGGACTGGAAACCCTACCGCCTTTCTGGATTACTTGACCCTGTTCTATGTTATTGCACTGATTGACTCCCAGATAGCAAAAGGTGTTAATTCAATGTTGATTTATGGTCAAAATGCTTGATTTTTGGTTAAGGTCGACGATTGATGGTTAACCAATTGACCAATGTTGAAAACATGTCATTGAATCAATATTGTTTTGTGGTTGCATTTTAATGATTGAAATGCCAATATCTAATAAATGTTGAATCAACGTATGCTGTTCAACGTATGCTGTTTGTCGTCATTAAGTTGGACCGATCTGAATGCCCCCCCCAATTTAAACAGATATGGTACGTCCCAGCCACATACCCTAGCTTCCACTATCTAATGCAGCACTCTCTCATTGTGAACTGGCAACAGAACAGCAACGTCGACATCCCCCGGATTTGATTCTACTGAGTGCTTTACAGTAAGTTTTGGCTATATTACTTTTATCTTAACTGTGTTCAGTGAAAAATAACGTTATTGTGAGTGTGACCGGTGTACTCTTGACGGCGTTGTGCATGTGCATGCTGCAGTTTGGTAGGTAAATATATATATATACGTCAACTAAGATAAATATTCATGAATATTCGTTAGCGTTTACTTAATATAACTCTGGAGAGTGTGCAAGTGGAATCGTACGGTTGTTTAAGACCTATAACCAGTTATTTATTATTTCGATGTAATTATTCTAGCGCCAAACGAACAGAAATTGCATGCTCCAATTGCGTGCTTTGGTACTGAATGACGTTGTGCGACTCAGCCAATCAAAAGCATGCTTATTGGGTGAACAGGAAGTAGTCAAAAAAGCACGCGGTAGCTGGCCTAGTAAACACGTGGATCCGTAAATGCAACGTTGCCTACCAGACAACGGGACCGCGTGGTTCTTTTTGTATTGCTCCAGGCTGTTCAAACTAATTTTACAGTTCTGCTAGCTACATGCAGCATTTAGCGAGCTGGGTTAGCCGGCTAGTTGGCTTTGAATCCCGGCTGCGGCTAGGTAGCCAGCTAGCTAAATGCCCCGCAACGGTGATGTCACCAAACAAAATGGCGGCGCCCATGTTGATAAAGCGCTTCAAATAACAAATCGTTTTTTCTTAGAAACTGCTTATTTTTATAACGTGATTTTTTCTGTGGCTTATCTAAATACTAATTTGATGCTATGACTATGTTTATATCGCTATATGCTTCATCTCCCCTTTAAGCTTAGGCACTCTTTCGAAGTTGGTTAAGGTTAGAGTTTGTCTTAGAGCATGGCGATAGAACACCAGGTAGTTTGCAGGCTGTTTGGCGTGCCACTGGTCCTGCTAATGTTGAATGAATGAATGAAAACTTTATTTAACAGATTGCAGAAGGGGTACAATACAGTATGGCTCAATACACACAATTGTTAAGGGGATGCAGACCAGAGAAAGACGTTTTTGTCTCGTTTACATCAGGGTCCCCCATTTTCAATTCATAGTGACATTTATGACATACACATGATGACATTTATGGCATAGGGACATACATGACATACAGATAGTATATAGTTAGACGTTTGGTTATATGCATGGTATTTTATAATGAACAATATAACAATAATATAATAATGAACTCTCTTGATATTGATCAAAATTTAGAATTATGCAAGCGTTTCACCCTGCACATTGCAATGCAGCACATTAATCAGGACCCTCCCCCCTTTTTTCTTTCTTTTTCCAGAATCACGTACCAGTTTCAAGAAGCCGCGCGTTGGAGCAATTGAAGCAAATACCTGTTTTAGCCAAGTAAATAGCACAATTTATGTACCATTACATTGACTATATAGTTAGACGTTTGGTTATATGCATGGTATTTTATAATGAACAATATAACAATAATAATATAATAATGAACTCTCTTGATATTGATCAAAATGTAGAATTATGCAAGCGTTTCACCCTGCACATTGCAATGCAGCACATTAATCAGGACCCTCCCCCCTTTTTTCTTTCTTTTTCCAGAATCACGTACCAGTTTCAAGAAGCCGCGCGTTGCAGCAATTGAAGCAAAGACCTGTTCTAGCCAAGTAAATACCACAATTTATGTACCATTACATTGACTACAGCACCTCATCACTATGTCATCTTATTCTCGGGCTAAAAGACGTAGAGTCAACAAATTACTGAGAGAGACAGAGCAGGCTATCCTCACTGATTATAAGTTAATTGTTGCTGCTAATTCGAGGACAAACCATCACTCTTTAGAGAACACAGATCCTGTCACAGCCTCTACTGAGTGCCTGCTAGATTTACCAAAGACAGACTTGCCACTAGATTTAACAACTAGATCAGACTTGCCACTAGATTTATCAACTTCAGACTTGCCACTAAACAGACCATTAACTATCAGTGATCAAAGTGAAAATATTGACTCACCAGGTGAGTCAAATGCACATTTTGAAAGTATAGCTGGGGATGACGAAATTGAACCTGAACATGTCTTTGACAGTGATGAGCATAATGAAGATTTCCTCATGACAAGTTTAAAATATTGGGCAACATCCTATTCAGTCTCTCTGGTTGCATCATCTTTGCTGTCCATTTTGAAGATGTTTCACCCCACCCTTCCTAAAGATGGAAGAACATTGCTAGGAACACAAAAACATGTGCCTACCACTAAGATTGAAGGGGGCGAATACTATCATTTTGGTTTAGTCAAAGGGGTGCTTTCACGGTTGGCATGTTTGATTTTACCGGCAACTCTGACAACTCTTAATTTACAGTTTAATATAGATGGTTTACCTTTATTCAAAAGTTCTAAACTTCAGTTTTGGCCCATACTTGGAAGTCTCAAATGTGACTACACAAAGTCCCCATTTGTTGTTGGCATTTTTTGTGGTCTAAGCAAGCCAAAGAGTGTTTTTGAGTACCTAGAGCAGTTTGTCAAAGATCTTCAGAATGTACTGTCTAATGGCATTATTTATAATGACAAGCAATTTGATGTACAGATTTCTTCTTTCATTTGTGATGCCCCGGCTAGAGCTTATATTAAGCAGACCAAGGCATTTAATGGCTATTCTGGTTGTGACAAGTGTTTTCAGGAGGGTGTATGGAGAAATAAAATGACATATCCTGAAACAAAAGTCAGACTTAGGACAGACTCCAGTTTCTCAGACATGGTTGATGAGGCACATCACAATGGGACGAGCCCTTTAACAGGTTTAGTTAAGATGGTTTCTATGTTTCCAACTGATTACATGCATCTTTGTTGTCTCTGAGTTACAAGGAAACTGCTTAATATATGGTTAAAGGGGAAGAATTTGGCAACAAGGGTCCCTTCCAAAACTGTACAAGCCATTTCAGGTAAACTGCTAAAGCTACCTTCCTACATGCCTTGTGAATTGAACCGTAAACCAAGGGAACTGTCAGAGTTAGATCGCTGGAAAGCTACTGAGTTGCGATCCTTCATGTTGTATTGGGGTCCTGTTGTTTTGAAGGATTCCCTCCCCAGTGAGCTGTATGACAACTTCATGTTGTTTTCTGTTGGAATGTACTTGTTGCTGTCCCCTAGTATTTCTGAGGAAATGTTGGCCTTTGCGCACAAGTTGATGGTTTCTTTTGTTGAACACTTTGGGACAGTGTATGGAAAAGATGAAATTGTGTACAATGTGCACCAGCTTATTCATTTGGCTGAGGAATACAGGAAGTTTGGCACTCTAGATAATATCTCAGGATTCCCTTTTGAGAACTATCTTGGACAAATTAAGCATCTTCTACGCAAGCCACATCAGCCTCTACAACAGGTAGTGAAAAGGTTGTCTGAAATTCCACATGTTGGATCCCCATGTCCCACCGATGATCCAATTTTGCGTAATATTCACACTGATGGGCCTGTCCCCCCACAGTTTACTTCTTCACAACAGCACAGGAAGGTCTCCACTCATCGGTTTACTTTGTCCACAAAGATAGGAGACAATTGTATTGAGGTTGGAGATGGATTTGCATTAGTAGATAATATTCTTAAATCAGAGGAAGAGGTATATATAATTTGCAGAAAGTACAGACACAAACAGCCATACTACATGTATCCCTGTGAATCATCATACATTGGTACATACAAGGTCAGTGGCTTGCAAGAAGATATAGGGATAGGTAAACTTGGCTATATAAAACGCAAATGTCTTCTCTCTCCAGACAGAGATGGTGCCATTGCAATACCACTACTTCATTTAACAGCATAACCATACTGCCCTACAAAGCTAAAGTGCAGTAACTATATTGACACACTGATTCTAACGTCGGATTTCGGGGCATAACTTACCTCATTAATAAATACACAATTAGTACAATATCACATGTACACAGATAACATGTTTGGCTGGCCAATTGAAACGCTTAAAGGAAAACTCCAACATTTTGTGAAATTAGCTTATTTAACATCTTCCCTGGAGTTGGACAAGAAGATACATACCTTTTTCGTCACTCTGCATGCATTGGGCTTAGGGAACGCCTGGACCGTTAGCCTAGCTTAACTTCATCACTGGAAGTGTGGCAGACATCTAGCCTAGTTCACTACAGTCAGGAAATATACTCCAAATACAACTCCCAAACGTTACTGTAAACATGTTGTGACCTGTGTGTTTACCACGTCTCCCAGTCACACAAGTCACACGAGTCTCCCAGTCACATGAGTCTCGTGTGACTGGGAGACTTGTGTGACTTGGAGACTTGTGTGATTTGTGTGACTTGGAGACTTGTGTGACTTGGAGACTTGTGTGACTTTGAGACTTGTGTGACCTGTGTGACCTGTGTGTTTACCACGTCTCCCAGTCACACAAGTCACACAAGTCTCCCAGTCACATGAGTCTCGTGTGACTGGGAGACTTGTGTGACTTGGAGACTTGTGTGACTTGTGTGACTTGGAGACTTGTGTGACTCGTGTGACTTGGAGACTTGTGTGACTTGGAGACTTGTGTGACTTGTGTGACTTGTGTGACTTGGAGACTTGTGTGACTTGTGTGACTTGGAGACTTGTGTGACTTGTGTGACTTGTGTGACTTGGAGACTTGTGTGAGTCGTGTGACTTGGAGACTTGTGTGACTGGGAGACTTGTGTGACTGGGAGACTTGTGTGACTTGTGTGACTTGGAGACTTGTGTGACTCATGTGACTTGGAGACTTGTGTGACTTGTGTGACTTGGAGACTTGTGTGACTCGTGTGACTTGGAGACTTGTGTGACTGGGAGACTTGTGTGACTGGGAGACTTGTGTGACTTGTGTGACTTGGGGACTTGTGTGACTCATGTGACTTGGAGAATTGTGTGACTCGTGTGACTTGGAGACTTGTGTGACTCATGTGACTTGGAGACTTGTGTGACTGGGAGACTTGTGTGACTTGGAGACTTGTGTGATTTGTGTGACTTGGAGACTTGTGTGACTTGGAGACTTGTGTGACTTTGAGACTTGTGTGACCTGTGTGTTTACCACGTCTCCCAGTCACACAAGTCACACAAGTCTCCCAGTCACATGAGTCTCGTGTGACTGGGAGACTTGTGTGACTTGGAGACTCGTGTGACTTGTGTGACTTGGAGACTTGTGTGACTCGTGTGACTTGGAGACTTGTGTGACTTGGAGACTTGTGTGACTTGTGTGACTTGTGTGACTTGGAGACTTGTGTGACTTGTGTGACTTGGAGACTTGTGTGACTTGTGTGACTTGTGTGACTTGGAGACTTGTGTGAGTCGTGTGACTTGGAGACTTGTGTGACTGGGAGACTTGTGTGACTGGGAGACTTGTGTGACTTGTGTGACTTGGAGACTTGTGTGACTCATGTGACTTGGAGACTTGTGTGACTTGTGTGACTTGGAGACTTGTGTGACTCGTGTGACTTGGAGACTTGTGTGACTGGGAGACTTGTGTGACTGGGAGACTTGTGTGACTTGTGTGACTTGGGGACTTGTGTGACTCATGTGACTTGGAGAATTGTGTGACTCGTGTGACTTGGAGACTTGTGTGACTCATGTGACTTGGAGACTTGTGTGACTGGGAGACTTGTGTGACTTGGAGACTTGTGTGACTCATGTGACTTGGAGACTTGTGTGACTCGTGTGACTCGTGTGACTCGTGTGACTCGTGTGACTTGGACTTGTGACTTGTGTGACTTGGAGACTTGTGTGACTTGCAGACTTGTGTGACTTGTGTGACTGGGAGACTTGTGTGACTGGGAGACTTGTGTGACTTGTGTGACTTGGAGACTTGTGTGACTCATGTGACTTGGAGACTTGTGTGACTCGTGTGACTTGAACTTGTGTGACTTGTGTGACTTGGAGACTTGTGTGACTTGGAGACTTGTGTGACTCATGTGACTTGGAGACTTGTGTGACTCGCGTGACTCATGTGACTTGGACTTGTGTGACTTGTGTGACTTGTGTGACTTGGAGACTTGTGTGACTTGGAGACTTGTGTGACTTGTGTGACTGGGAGACTTGTGTGACTTGTGTGACTGGGAGACGTGGTAAATACACAGGTCACAACATGTTTACGGGAACATTTGGGAGTTGTATTTTGATTGTATTTGGAGTATATTTCCTGACTGTAGTGAACTAGGTTAGATGTCTGCCCCACTTCCAGTGATGAAGTTAAGCTAGGCTAACGGTCCAGGAATTCCCTAAGCCCAATGCATGCAGAGAGACGAAAAAGGTATGTATCTTCTTATAACTCCAGGGAAGATGTCAAATAAGCTAATTTCACAAAATGTTGGAGTTATCCTTTAAATGCTTCAAAAATGCAATGTGTGTAGTGCACTTTGGCTTTGTAGGACGGTATGGGAATGGCTTGTAAGGAGAGATCATTATGAGTACCGTAAAATTCTCATTTCAGCCCTTTGAAGATGAATGGTGAGGTGGTGCTGTGGTCAGTTGTACAGTTCCCAAATGGTGGGACAGCAGTAGTTCTAGAGAGCTGGTTTAATGCTAAAGACCAGACTGTGTTATGGCCCCCTAAACACATAAAGCTCACAAAAGCCCTTCGAGATGGACTGCAACCAGATGATAAATGGATCACCTATAAGGATGTACGTGAGCTTACTACGTGTGGTGAGTAATTTGTGCAACACATACACAAAAAGTGAGGACGCAAATTGTGACGATGCACGATGACATATGATAAGAGGTGTTATATATATTTTTTCGTTAAACACTGGACTGCAGATATGTTAATTTTCATTTTCTCTCTGCTCTTTCCAGAGACCCATGATGAGGCCAAAAAACGAGAGACCAAGCACACCTCAACTATGTGTCCAACCTCTGAAATTGAATCTGAGGACGAAGGAGATCTCCGCCAGAAAAGAAGATCCAGGTACAGTGTTCACTTTGTTAAAGGGACAACTCTCCCTAGGGTGTTGTAAATAATTGCACTGCTGTTGTAGTTGCAAGTAGTGCTAAAAGGATAACACACAGTGGCCTGAGGGCCTATGTATTCAGACTTTAGCCTTGACTAATAAGCGTAGTATCATAACTACATGTGTGTATATATATAATTTTTTTTAGGCCAAATCAGCAGTATGTGCACTCGGACTCTGATGACCACTCGAGTGGCGACGCCAAAAGAAAACGTTTTGCCAAAGCACCTGATGTGGGTTTCCCAGGTATTGATGCAATGCATTTATTTTATATAGGCACTTTGGAAATTATCACTGATACAGCGATTAGCTCCATTACAGACTGCTTACTGGCAATAAATAAATGGATGAGTAAGAACTTCCTGAAACTAAACGAGAACAAAACTGAAATTCTAATTATCGGCTCCAAAACTAAAAAAGAAACATTAATAAAGAACCTGGGGGGACTAACCCCTTGGATCAAATCTGAGGTCACTAGTCTTGGGGTTGTCATAGATTCAGAACTGAACTTCAATTCTCATATTAGCAAAGTGACGAAAACATCGTTCTTCCATCTCAGAAATATAGCAAAAGTACGACCATTTATTAATCAGAACGATGCTGAGAAGCTAATTCATGCATTCATATCTAGCCGGTTAGACTACTGTAATGCACTTTTCACAGGTCTCCCTAAGAAAACCACAGAGAGGCTTCAGCTAATCCAAAACTCTGCAGCCCGACTGCTAACTAAAACCAAAAGGAGAGAGCACATTAGTCCAGTCTTAGCCGCTTTACACTGGCTTCCTGTAACATTTAGAATTGACTTTAAGGTCCTTCTCCTTACATACAAAGCTCTAAATGGACAGGGACCTAGCTACATCGCCAACACTCTAATAAATTACACACCAGCAAGAACACTGCGATCATCAGCTGCTGGACTACTAGAGGCTCCCAGAAGCAGCCAAAAGAGGATCGGTAATGCAGCCTTTATCAACTATGCCCCAAAACTATGGAACAAACTACCCCAAAACATCAGGGAAGCCAACTCGCTAGACATCTTTAAAAGACAGCTTAAAACCTATCTCTTTGCTCAGGCATTTCACTGATAGATATCTGCTACCACCTAGTGGCAAGAGGAAACATCAGGGATATCCTGACACAACTTGTATTTATTCTTACCCTGCCTACTCTTTTACACTGCCTATCAAATTCATGTGTCGGTTATTGCACTTTTTACTTCTTACTGATGACTATTTTTAAACTGAATCATTTTAAACTATTCTTATTATTTGCTATGCTCGCTCATGCCTGTATTTTTTTATGTCCGTCGGTTATTGCACCTTTTAATTACTGAATAGAGAGCCTATTAGGATGCTAGATCCTAATGTGAAACACTATGCTTATGGCAGATCAATCAGCATGGATTGTCTGTAAACTTTAATACATGGCAATTTGGTTTGTTAGAACAGACTGCATGCCTGTAGCATTGTAGTAGAAGAACCAGGTTAACTGTGTCCTGGCTGTAGTAGCATTGTAGAACCAGGTTAACTGTGTCCTGGCTGTAGCATTGCTGTAGCATTGTTGTAGAACCAGGTTAACTGTGTCCTGGCTGTAGTAGTAGAACCAGGTTAACTGTGTCCTGGCTGTAGTAGAACCAGGTTAACTGTGTCCTGGCTGTAGTAGAACCAGGTTAACTGTGTCCTGGCTGTAGCATTGTAGAACCAGGTTAACTGTGTCCTGGCTGTAGCATTGTAGAACCAGGTTAACTGTGTCCTGGCTGTAGCATTGTAGAACCAGGTTAACTGTGTCCTGGCTGTAGTAGCCATATCTTACTATGCTCGCTCATGCCTGTATTTTTTATGTCCGTTCTATTTTATAATTTTTATTTTATTTTATTTTTATTTTACTATTTTTAAACTGAATCATTTTAAACTATTTTTACTATTTGTGTTACTGAAAACTGTAAGCGGAGAGCCTATTGGGATGCTAGATCCTAATGTGAAACACTGTGATTCTACCTGTCTATCTTTTTATGCTCGCTTATGCCTGTATTTTTTACTGTTGTGCCATATCTTACTATGCTCGCTAAACTATTTTTACTATTTGTGTTACTGAAAACTGTAAGCGGAGAGCCTATTGGGATGCTAGATCCTAATGTGAAACACTGTGATTCTACCTGTCTATCTTTTTATGCCTGTATTTTTTACTGTTGTGAAGCACTTTGAACTGCAACCTCTGTATGAAAGTGCTATACAAATAAAGTTATTATTATTACAGTTAATAATAATAATAATAATAATAATAATAATAATAATAATAATAATAATAATAATAATAATAATAATAATAATAATAATAATAATAATAATAATAAACAGTTAAACAAATTAGTCTGACCATGTACCGACAAATAGAGCATTTTAATTTGATTGGACTTCTGCATTTCTTGCAGTTATTCTATAGTTGGCCCAAAATATATACATTGTGAATAACATGCCAACTAAAATATGTTGTAGGACAGACTCCAAAATCGAGCCGGTCTCGTAAGGCGCTAAGATCCGGCAAGCCTCCAGTTGTGTGGCCACTAGGCCAAGAGCCTACAATGAATGGTATGTTGCTATGAATGTTAAAATGCCAACTAGATGACTGTTTAAACATGATTTGTAGCATCTTCAATTCTCACCCTGGCTTACCTTTTTTAGATTATTTGGATGGTGGCATGATCTACAGATATTTAGATTTGTTGCAGACTCCTGATCCAAATAACAGTAAGTGAACCCATATCTGTGTTCTTGTGAGGAGCTTGCTGGCAGGTCGCTGGCATCATGCATGCAACAGAATACATGTTTACAATGTGCATGCCAGCCCACTACAAAAATTCAAAGCCTTCACAACTTGCAAGCAATGTCACAATAAAAATGTGTAGTTGTACATAATGCTTTTATATTGAGCACAATTTCCACCATGTTTGAGTCGCAACTTATTTTACATTTCCCCTTTGTAGATCTGGTTACTAGCAACTACCGGCAATCGCTAACTCAACATAATGGTGAGCTATCAAGCAGTCTCATAACATAATATTCTGGCATGTTTAAAATATCTGTATGGTCTCGCATTGTCTTTGATATTTTTATTAAAGTAGTATTTGGCAGTGCACGTGAAATCAGCTGAATGGAAATCAAACATTTTCTCACATGGGGGATTATAATAGCGTCATTTGCTAATAACTTTGTGTATTTCCCACTGTGTTTCAGCCGAGATGCCAGGATTGGATATTGCACAGTACCACCAGATCCAGCAGGCCTCACATGTCCAGCAGCTGCAAGATCGACAAAGTGCAAGTAGTGGTATGATACTGTACTCTTTCAGTAACAGTGTTTTGAGAGACGGGGATACAACTCTTTACACCCCTTCCTGACATAGAGCGACGCAAGCAAGCGAGAAAAAGTGATTAAAATGTATTCGTTTCAATCAGACTATCCTGACCTGCCGCGAGCGACAGTGAACTGAGCAGCGATGTCGTTCACCCCTCAAATATTCGCTTGCTGTGTCTCTAGTTGAGCGATTATGCGGCAGAGTCCCGCCCCTAAACACTTTTTATTGGTCGAGAATCGCAGGCTGCTTTGCCCCCTGTTCCAGGTAACACACACTCGGACACGCGCTGCATCATATCAGGACAGTGTCGTGCGCGATTTCGTCTCCAGTTCGCTCGCTTGCTGCCTGTCATTAGTGATTATGACATGTATGTTAGTTTGACTGACAAGTCAGATTTTGTATTTATTTTTAAATATAATGATTTGTTTCTACAGGGATGTCGGGATGCAGCTCGGGGCAATACAACAGTCCCCCTGGTCTCTCACAACATGCACAAAATGGTATACAATTTTAGAGGGAACTACCACCAGTTTGATCCAATGCAGTCAAACTATAGTGAAATATATAACTATGATTTTGTTTCTACAGGGATGTCAGGATCCAGCTCAGGGCACTACAACACCCCATCTGGTGTTTCACAGTGTAGACAGATGGCCGGCGATGACGGGCAGCTTATGAAAGGCAAGTCTATATTGGACATGGTGTAATTCCTCGTCTGATTTGCTACTTATTTTTATTTCTCACTTAATGATTTTAACTCTTCTTCTGAAGACCTTACCATCCAGAAGATTAATTCAATGCTTGCTGAATCACTTGTGGTGGTGAAGGATCTGTCCAGAGATGTGCAGTTCATCAAGATCGAGTTGGCTGAGGGCAACATATCGGGTGGGACCAGGGGACACGGGGTGGCCACCACAACCACTATGCTCCCCTTCCAGCTGCCAATCGCCAGTGAACAAGACTTCAATGAGGCAGAATCATTACTGATGGAGCAATCAGTCCGTCAAAAGATGGTAATTTATTGAACTGCATTCATTTATCAAATGTAGATCATTTCAGTGTGGTCTTGTTCAGGGGAAACATGTGTTTAGTAGTAGGGGAGGAGGGTGAACAAACAGCCAAAAAGGACAGGCACATCTATATACCTATATAGGTTGGATTAAAGTCATAAATGTGTTTAGCACTTTCTAGTTCAAAACGTGTTAGAGCTTGTATATCTGCTATTTATGAAACGTTTTGAAATTGTTCAAATATACTGTTTACATATGGACAGGAGGGTTAATGTGGTTAAACCTAACGACTGGCATGGGCTGGAATATCAGTGCATGCATAAAGTGTGTGTATAAACAAGTTGGTTGCTCTGTGTTCATAAAATAAATGTTATGCTGTTTCTAACGCAGGGCCTTCATTTTCTTCTCTCTGATTTAGATTTCTCACCTGGCTTTGGTAGGAGGCAATTCAGAGAACCTGATCAGACTGATGTTGAAAACTGCTATGACCAACGCCCTGGCCAGTGGGTTCAACTGGGCTGGAAAGAAAGACAAGCGTTGTTCAGAAAGCAAGAAGCCATTCAAGCACACAACACTACAAGCCTGCATGTTTGGTGAGCTTCCTCCCCTGCAAACTACTTCATAGGTTAAGTTTAGGTAGTGAGGCATGACTGTCTGCTGGTGATTCAGAATATAATTATGCTATTGCAAAAACTTTAAAAAAGGTGTTATGTTGGAATAAAGTGATGAAAGTGCAACCTATAAGAAATGGACAACGTAATTGGTGAGCTTTAGAGGTGCATGGATATACATTGTATTGCCTAGATGGTGTCAGGCTAGGCGATTCCTTCTCTTTCCTGTCCAGTCCAACTGGATGCTGACTGTAGCTTGTTATTGTAGACCTACAGAGTGAGTAATTGAGTGATTAAAAAAATCACACTCGTGTGAAGTGAGGGGTGCTCTTATCATCGTACATCATCTCACCTCTCTTCCTCACTTTTTTATTTTTGTGTCTATCAGCTGCTGCTCGACAGTTTGACCCCAAGCTGACCGACCAGGACTACAGCGAAACTGTCAAGAAGTGGCTTTGTTATGCGCCAGACCGGAAGGGAGGCATCTCAAGGAACCGAAGTGACCCAAACTTAAGTCAAGCGAACCAGAGTCAAACTTAGGGTACCCCAGCACACACTGTTTCCCTGGTTCATACAGTACAAGGAATTACCCTCATGGACACTGTTCTTCCATGGACGGCATCTACTTGAATGACTTGCTGCTTCAGCCTGTTCTTGCAGTGTTTTTATTTTTAAATTTAAAATTTTAACCTTTATTTACCCAGGGTAGGTTCGCTGAGCACGGATGCTCTTTTTCAGCTACGCCCTGCTTCACATTCACAGAGTTCCATTCACACCTGGGAGCTGCCTAGTACAACCACAGTCTGACACTGTTGGCCACTGAGCAACTCCACTGGAGCAGTTGGGGGTTTTGTGCCTTGCTCAAGGGCACCTCAGCGGTTGGTGTTAAGGGTATGGGAGAGAGTTATATGGGAGAGAGTTATAGAAACATTAGGGGTGTAATGGTACACAAAATCCACGGTTCGGTACGTACCTCGGTTTTTAAGTCACGGTTCGGTATTATTTTCGGTACAGGGGGGGGGGATACAAAAAAATTTGCTTTTCATTTATCTATTTATTTAACTGTATTAAACAATATAAAACGAATTGGCCATAATTTACTGAGCAAACTAATGCTTACTGCTGTAACCTACTAATAACACTTTATTATTATATAGCAGATGCCTTGGAGGATAAGTCGTGGACAACTGTAGATCATCTGAGCTCCACTGTGTTTAAATTAAAATCCTCTGCCATTGTTATTTAACCCTTGTGTCTGAAAACTAAAGTATTATACTCTTATTAGGGGACTAAATTGAAAAACTCCATAAAAAATATTGAATGTTGAAATAATTTCCCACTTTCTTTTCCATAAATATTTTATTCAACTTCAGCCCTGATCATAACCATTTTTTATATTTTTTTTGTAATGAAATACTCCCACTTTTCTGAAAAGAGTTGTTAAATATGACAAAAAAAACAATATGTGGTGGTTATGATCGGGCTGAAGTTGAATAAACAATTTATGAAAGAGTGTAAAAAAATATACAAGATAATTAAAAGATTATGCCACATAATATTGGCTACAAACATAATCACTGCAAAGTTATCAAACAAATAAGAATCTGATCAAACACAAGTGTTACGAAGGATCAGATTAAACAGAATATATATATTTATTACTTGATATATATTGCATAATATTTGTATATCGTCTGATATCCCTTGTGTATTCTTTGTACATATACACGGAATATCCCTTTTACCTAGTACAGACCATAATATTTCGTGGAAGCGATCCACTAGGCGCCACTGCCATACCCCCAATGTCTAGTTCAAAGTCACCGCCAAGGCTTGCCTGGACATGCCCGGTTCGGCGCAAGAATACGAGACAGGAATAAGGCTGGTACTAGATTATTCGCTGTACGTATAAATACGTCGCAGGTGGATACAGCAGCACTTAGCCTAAAGTCAAGTTAACCTAGAAACGTGTTACCCTCAAACGTTAAAGCCTTCATCACGAGTCAACGACCAAGTGAAGTGAGCAACCTTGCATCTAAATAGAGCACTTATAACCGCGTGCGAATAGGACAGTAAAAGTGTCAGAGCTTAGTGTAATAACGTCAAGTTCGACCTAGTTAATGAGAAGTACCGCGCACCGGAGAATCTACACCGGTGAATGCAGAGCCCTTTTCCGGCTGGATTATTATTATATTGCTTTGGTCCTGTGGCTGTTGGAGCGGAGGAGAATCGTCTACACCCACTACTGTGTGGGATTTACCCGTGAGGAACATCACTCGAGCCCGTCTCCAGGAGAGGCTGGCTGGCTTTCACCTATGCTGTACGCATACTTGGATTACAGCTGCTGCTTTCGTCTGCCGATCAAGGGAGTAATGTACCGACTCCCGTAGCTGGAGCTTATTGATTCCCCGTTGATCCAGAGTTTGCATTTGAACATTTCCTCCCCCTGCTGGCCTACAACCGGAGGGACCCTACTAGTATCTCCCGCTGCCCTACTAGTGTACCATAGATATAATTCCTAAGATACAGGTGGTATTCATTATCTCCTGCGTAATATGATAATGGACTTACGTTATTGACTTACTCACGTACATTCTTCGCCTTATAAGCGCGACTCTACGTAAAGTATTGTAATATACTATCATTGCTGCTAATAAATATTATTATAACCCAGATTTGTGTGGAACCGTGTCATTGTGGAGGTGTTCATATCATATACCTGTGTACTGTATGGCCAGTAGTAATGTACATAAGACAGTAGTGGTTTAATGATATCATACTTATTAATACAGTCAGGGAATTGTACCCCTCAGTTACAATTGGTCCTTCGAGCCGGAGGGTAATTAGCGTAATATTAATATAATATTAATATTAACATGGCCGATGATGAACACTCCACAAACGGTTCTCCTAAGTTAGATCGCCCGCAGCGCAGACAGCAGCCACCTCTTTCCCTAGAGGACTACGCTGACAGTCTACTACCTAGCTTTATAAAAAAGTTAAGTACGGATAAAATAGAAAAAGCGGATAGTAAAAGTATGTCAAACCCTACCGACCAGGCGACCCCGCCAGTAGAGACCCTAGTGGGTTCTAACATAACTGACCAAGCTCACGGGGGGGACCAGGAGGGACCTGACATGACTTTACCCCGCGCCGACGCCAACGAGGTAGTCCCCGGAGAGCTCCAGGATAAAGAAAGCCCTCCAGGGACGGAACCCGACCCACTACCAGAAGAGACGCACACCCAGGAGATGGATCTCCTCGGAGCGCGACAGGAGAACGGATCTCCAACGAGCACTGCCAGAAGCCGATCACCTCCGCCTGTGTCTCCCCCCAGCGAAGCGGACAAGATGCTGGCGCAGGCACTCATCGCCACCCTGGCAGCCTCCACCGAGCGCGAACGAGCTGCAGACCAACGAGAGCGCCTTCACGCGCAACTCCAAGCGCAAGCCCTCAGTGAACGCGAACATTCTGCAACCGAGCGAGAGCGCTTCCAGGCGCAACAAAGGAGTGAAGACGACCGCATAAGACTGGAGACCAGACGCCTTCAGACGGAAGAGAACATTGAAAGAAGCCGCGCCGATGCACAGTGCGCCGCCGCCAATGCCCAGCGCGAAGCAGTGCGCGAAGCCGCCCATGCCCAGCGCGAGGCAGAGCGCGACCGGCTACAGGCGCAGCTGATGGACAAATTGATTGCCATGGCGACACCCCCTCACTCCGCACGGAGCTCCCGGAGATCATCACGACACGGGTCTAGGGCACATTCCCCTACCCGACCAAGCAACCCGGGACCCCGCCAACAGGAGGATCCTGTCCACATCTCCGAACCCCCTTCCCGACCGGTCCATACGAGACCCAGCAACCGGGAAGAACCGGACCACGCCGAGAGACTGAACAGAAGACTCCAGGACCTAGCAGAGGAAGAGGAGGAGGAAGAGGAGGAATGTCAAGCCGACCAGCAGCAACGTACTCTGGACCAGGAGGCCCAGTACAGCCCCGACCAGCAGCAACGTACTCTGGACCAGGAGGCCCAGTACAGCCCCGACCAGCAGCAACGTACTCTGGACCAGGAGGTCCAGTACAGCCCAGACGTCAGCCCCGAGGCACTGCGCTACAAACCCCCAACTCAACTCACGGGTGAGTTTGACGCACCGTCAGCACCGAGGAACAGCACCTGGGTACCCAACCTTCGGTACCCACCAAGTACCAGCCCAAGACGACACGCACGGGGAGACTCGCCAAGGAGGCCTCTCCCCCAACGCTCACCGATGTGCCAGCCATCCATGGCATCGTACCTTGGCACACCGACGTTCCCGGACTTCACACACGAGAACAGAGCACAGTACACAGAGCTACGAATGTGCTTAGAGACAATGATGTCCGATGTACCGGATGAAACGTACAAGTATGCTATCCTACTCAAGCACCTGAAGGTGCCCAGAGCGCACAATATAGCGCTGGCATATTCCAACTCTACTACCCCATACACCGCGGCTCTAGTAGCCCTCGACCAACGTTATGGACGCATATGGGACTACGTGATACAGGAGATTAGAGATGTAACTGAGGGGTACAATTCCCTGACTGTATTACTAGATATGATACTTACTACCACTACCTTTGTACTTAATATTCGGCCACCCAGTACTCGGCATAAATATATTATGATGAACACTGTCACGTAGATGAAACGGATCCAACACAAATGTACGAATTAGAAATAGGTCTTTATTTCTACACAGCGATGGTGTGTAGAGCAAGCACTTAATCAAATCAATCACATTTATGAATGGGAATTAGTATGCACTTTTATGGCAAGAGTATTCGTCGGTATATCAATAGAGAATGTCCAATCTCTGAAGGCGCAGGTGGTACATATACGACCTGGAATAGTTTAAGGAATAACAGCAATGATACTTTAATGATTATAGACTGGATACACTAGGGGGGTTAATCCGGTCGCTTGTAAGCCGACAGGAGTAGGAAGGGGGGGGGGGGTAGAGTCCGGCTGCCTCATCCGGCCAAGGGTATCCCAGGTGAACCCACTGTAGTGCCGTTCAATGCGCCGGCGATCCTTGGACCACAGATGAAAGCAGGTGGACTCTCTGTGAGCCGGCTCTCTCCGGTCCACGGGGGAGAGACGTGAAGCGACCTCGTCTTGCAGAGCGTCTCCTCACCTTGCGTCCTCTCCAGGGGGGGGGGGGTTCCAACACACGGCAGTGTCGGGGGTCTTTATCCATGGAATAATCAACGTATACAAAGCATAATCCGTGCCTGGGAAGGCGGGCTGTCGTCGGTAGAATAATCCGGTATACAGGTCCACTCGCTCGTCGGCTCTGGGGCTCCTCGGGTGCAATCTCACATGGGGTCGATCATCCTGGATAAACAGCCAGTTTTCTGCCCGAAACGATGGGGTACTGACTACGGTAGTATTCTCACCGCACGAAGCACTATATATTAACAGACTATTATTAGCTTAATAGACTACGTCCAACTCGACGATATAGTGCCAAATATGACTATTCAAATATTAATATACACAATGTCTCAATACCGATGGTAGGCCGAACTTGGCCTTACTCCCACACGTGGCGTCGCGGGGAGGCTTTACGTCTGTCACTCTATTGGAGGGTAAGAAACTGGACTGAAAAGGAAGTCCTACTTTAGTAGCGCAGTATATATACGCACTATGAACAAATAGTCCCATTAGTGGTGCGGTAGCCAGATTCCTACGCGGAACTAGGACTTGTTCGTACATGTTGAGCGGTACGTTTGAACTGGGTCTGGGGGGTCTGGCAGCCTGGCACCAAGGTCTCGACCAATAGTAGAATGGAGACTATTATGGGATGTTCAGTAGGCTAGAATGGATATTCAATGCATATTGTACAAGGAATATACAAGGGATATCAAGGAATATTAGAGAATATACAAATACAATTAAATATATATATATAAATAAATATATATATTCGGTTTAATCTGGCCCTTCACAACAGCCACCCCCTGATTGGTCCCAGACCTAATCAGTTAAGCAGAGACAGATTAATCGCGTTGTCTATTTACACATAAGGGTTTGCTGTAGGGGTCAGTCAACTTCACAAAGTCATAGGGTTATAGGGTCATGGTCATCATCGATTGTGTCTGGGAGTCGGGGCAGTTCTATGAGCCTCGCCACGGGACGGGTGTAAGTGCGACCCTGGACAAGCACTTCAGCTGCTCGGACCTTGCCGTCGGCACCGGTGATCACTTTGCTTACGCGGCCGGCCGGCCACATAGCTCTGGGCAGTGATTGATCAATAATCATGACGACTGTTCCTTCTGTCAAATTGTCTCTCTCCTTTACCCACTTCTGGCGGGTCTGTAGAGACGGTAGGTAGTGCAGTAGGAAACTGCTCCAAAACTTGTCGGCTAATACTTGGCTGTACCTCCACATTCGTCGGCCGTTCGCTTCTTCAGGCCGGTACATTGTCTGGGGTAACGCGGGATCTAGCCGCCCCATCAGGAGTGTGTTGGGGTCTGCGGAGATAACAGTGCTCAAACCACAGAACACAGGCTTCTTATTCTCAGCCTCCTCCTGACTGGCTTCCCTCGGGATAGGCGTGGGCCACTCTCCTTCCGGGAGCTTTAGGAATGCTGGGCCGTCACTGTAGACATTGCGACGGGTGAGGTCATCCAGGGGCATCCCCCGGGTGATGACGTCAGCTGGGTTCTGTTTTGTATCAACGTAGCGCCACTCTGTTTCTCCGGTTAACTCTTCGGTTAAGTCTTGAATCTCGGTGACTCTGACTCCCACGAAGACTTTGTACTTGCATGAGTCCGATTTGATCCAGGCGAGTACTGTCGTGGAATCTGACCACAGGATTGTTCTAGACACCGGTATGGTGAGCTCACGTTGGATGAGCGTGGCTAGGTGCGCTCCGGCTAGGGCTGCGCAGAGCTCTAGGCGTGGGATAGATTGTTGCTTGCGTGGGGCTATTCTCGAGCGGGCGAGGACAAATGCTGTGTAGATCTCTCCCCCCTTTTCTTGGGCCCGCAAGTAGGCTACTGATCCGTATGCGACCTCTGAGGCGTCACTGAAGACGTGTAAGTCCATTTTACATGTCTCTGGCCTCACCGTGGGTGGGAAGTAGCTTCGGCGCATATTAACGCCTGGGAGTGAGTGGAGCTCCATCTCCCACTCTCTCCAGGTGGATGCAAGGTGCGGGAATGGGGTCGTCCCAGCCCTGGTCCTTGTCCCACAATGCTCGTACAATCATTTTTGCCCTGGTGGTGTACGGTAGAATACATCCTAGCGGGTCATATTGTCGGGCGAGTGTTGTGTACACACTCCGTCTGGTGGTCGGCGCCGCCGCCGGCCTTCCCTGCTCCGTAGTCAGGGGCTTGTGTCTGTAGTGAAGCGAATCTGTTTTGAATCGCCACACCAATCCCAGGGTCATCTCCTGGGCTTCTCCCGGGATTGTAGCCATCCAGGTCTCGCTGCTGGCTGCCTTGTCCTCGGAGGAGAGGCTGCGCAGTACTTGCGGATCGCTGCTGGCCCACTGCCTGAGATCAAAGCCGCCTTTGATCAATGAGGCGCGGAGTTTAATCAGGAGAGCCTCGGCTTCTTCCTGGGTTGAAAGGCTTTGTAGACAGTTGTCTACGTAGAAGCTGTTCTTTACGCTGTGTCGGACCTCTTCGTCCGCTGCTGGGTCCTCTGCTACATGTTTCTGTAGTGCAAATGTAGCACAGCAGGGGCTGCACGTCGTTCCGAAGGGGAGGACTTCCCATTGGTAGATGGCTGGGTGCTCATCTCCTGGCTTCTCTCTCCATAGGAACCGTAACAGGGGCTTGTCCTCCTCTACTAATCTCACCTGCAGGAACATTCCTTTAATGTCCCCGCTGATGGCCACCTTTTCCTGGCGGAAGCGGAGTAGAACGCCGAGTAGGGAGGGGCCGAGTGTGGGACCGGGCAGTAACTCTTTATTCAGATTTTGGGATCCGATCTGGTAGCTGCAGTTAAATACTATGCGGTCTTTACCGTTGTGATGGACCTTGTGGTGAGGCACGTACCACGATTCAGTGGTCTGGTCAGCCTCTTTAATGTCCATCTTTGTGACGTGTCCCGCTGTGATGAGCTTCTCAATCTCAGCGCGGTATACACTCTCTTGGGCGGGGTTCTTGGCTAAGCACCGCTCCGTGTTCAGCAGGTACCGTTCTGTGGCGTCTGTCTTGGCGTGGAAAGTAGGCATTCCTTCTCGCCGCAGGAGTGGCGTGGCGTATCTCAACACGCCGTTGACCGGGACTCTCTTGGTCCCTGTCTCGAGGAGGTGAATGGCGTAAATGTCATCTTTAGAGCGAATGTCTTTCTTTCCGTTCTTAAAGGGCATTTGTTCCAAGGTCCATAGCCGCTCTACGTGTTGCAGGAGTGCGGTTTCTCCCTCCGTGACTCGGGAGTGGAGACATCTAGTGGCTGTACTTCGGTTGAGAGATTTGGCGAGCGGGCCTTGGAGAGTCCATCCCAAACGGGTCTCGACTGCTGCAGGACAGCCTCGGGGTCCGGTATGAACCCGGTCTATCGGGACAATGAGGTCTGCATGGTCGGAGCCTATCAACAGGGTCGGCATAGCATTGTCTATGAGCGGGATCGGTAACTTGCGCAGATGTGCATATTTCTCCATCAGCTTGGCGACGGGGTATGTGTACCGCGACAGTCCTATTTCTTGGCTGGTGAAAGCGTCTGTAATCTGGTACCGTCGCTCAGGCTGGCCGCTTGCTGCGATAGAGAATGAGACATTCTCGCCCTTTATCGTCTTCAAATCTCGTCTTATTGTCCGAATTGTCATTTGGGTTTCGCTTCCCCGCAGCCCTAGCTGGGCCGCAGCGGAGGCGAGCAGAAGGGTCTTCTCTGACCCGTCATCGAGGACGGCGTAAGTGTCCAGGACTTTATTCTGGTAGCTTAGTGTCACACGCACTACTTTTAGGAGTACTCGGGCTCCACTGCTGCTGGCGGGATCGATGTACATGACGCTCGCTTTGCTGCTGGATGGTGCGGGTGAAGGGCGCCGTCTGTTACTGTCGTGAAGTATGTCCGGATGGGCTCCATCGCACTTGGTGCACCTTTTCTTTAAGCGGCATTCGGCTGCCATGTGTGAGCGCGCACAGCGAAAATAGCGCTTGTTGGACTTTATCCATTGACTTGCTTCCTCCGCGTTCAGCTTGGGGAAGGAGTCACATTGCGCTAGCCAGTGTTCTTTCTCACAGTAGGGGCACACTATCTTCCACTTCTCCGTTCTGGAGGGGGTACTGTGGCTCCTGCTGCTCGGTACTGACTCCGATTGGTGCATCACAGTCACCGATCTTCTTCCATCATTTAGTCGTCTGGTTCCTTCTCTGGAGCCAGGGGTGCTCCGTCCGAATGTATCTAGCCGTAGGCTGCTGACTTCTCTCGCCAGGAAGTCTGCTAGATCGAGGAGGTTCGGTTCGGGGCCATTCGGGTCTCGGTGGTCTCTCTGCCGCCTAAAACGCTCCAGTCGAGCGGGCGGCAGCTTCTCCAAGATCCTTTCCACATTTGAGTTGGCGTAAAGTTCATGCCTCCCCTTCTCTCTCTGCGCTCCCAACATCCCTACCAGGGACTGCACTCTGATAGACAGGTCGTCCAGTGCTCGATTGTCTATTGCTGGGGGTAAGCGGTCGATGTGTCGGATCTCCTGGATCACGTAATCCCATATGCGCCCATACCTCTGGTCCAATGCTACCAGCGCTGCTGTGTATGGGGTGGTGGAAGTCGCGTAGGCGAGCGCTATATTATGTGCGCGGGGTACCTTTAAGTGCTTCAGTAGGATGGCGTATTTATGGCGTTCATCCAATACATCCACCAACATGGTCTCCAGACACATGCGGAGTTCTGTATACTGGGCCCGGTTCTCTTGGGTGAAGTCAGGTACCATAGGCGTGCCAATGTATGACGCTGACTGTGGATACATCGGCGAGCGTTGGGGGAGAGGCCTCCTAGGCGAGTCTCCTCCCGCTCCTTGGTATGGGCTGGTACCGGCAGTGTACCATGGCCCGCTTGTCCAGGTGCTGTTCCTCGGTGCGGGTCGTGCGTCGTGCTCACCCGTGTATAGAGTCGGGGGTCTGTAGCGCAGCTCCGCGGGAGTATAGCCTGGGCTGTACCGGACCTCCTGGTCCGGTAGAGTACTGTGCTGTCGTCGGGCGTGGTTCTCCTCCTCTTCCTCTTCGTCTTCAGTTAGGTCATCCAGTGCTTGTAGTCTCTGGTTTAGCCTCTCCACAGGATATGCTGCTCCTTCCCGGTTGCTAGGTCTCGCTTGGACCGGTGGGGGGAGGTGGTCTGTGGGGGGTATAGACCTCGTCTGTTGGTCAAGTTCAGGGTTGTTTACTCGGCTAGGGGATGCCGCCCTGGAGGTGTGTCTAGACGAGTTCCTGGAGCCTCTGGCGGAGGGAGAGGGTGTTGTCCGTCTGATCAGCTGTTCTATTAGTTGCGCTTGCTGTCTGTCGCGCTCTGCGTCCCGTAGAGCACCAGCAGCTGCTCGCTGGCTGTCTGCTCGGTCTCGGGCCACATTCTCTTCCCTCTGAATGCGTCTTATTTCTAGACGTATATGCTCTTCTTCGCTCCGCTGCTGGATCTGCAGTCGGTCGCGTTCAGCAGCGGCGTTCAGGCTGATGAGGAAGGCCTGCTGTAGGGTCCTCTCTGCCTCGCTGGGAGAAGGCGGTTGTATAGGGGAGCCTTCCCTCGGGGTACTCCTTGCGGAGCCTTGGAGCTCTATCTCCACGGTGCTCTCCCCGTCTTCTTCCGTGCCGAGTTCTCTCTCGGTAGCGTTGTATTCCTCCCGGGACTCATCGGGGACTACTTCTTCAGTACTGGCGGGGTGTGAGGTCATGTCTGGTTCCCACTGGTCCCCACCGTGAACTTGGTCAGTTACATTAGAACCCGTAGGGGCCTCTATGGTCGGGGTAGTCTGGGCGTTGGGGTTAGACATACTTTTACTTTCTAGTTTTACCGCGTTTACTGTTAGTAGAAGACTAGGTTGTTGACTGACAGCGTAAGCCTCTAAGTACTGAGGGAGCCGTCGTTCACGCTGCGGGCGTTGGTTAGGAGGATCGTTTCGTGGAGTGTTCATCATAGGCCATTTCAATATTAATAACACTATATTAATATTACACTAATTACCCTCCGGCTCGAAGGACCAATTGTAACTGAGGGGTACAATTCCCTGACTGTATTACTAGATATGATACTTACTACCACTACCTTTGTACTTAATATTCGGCCACCCAGTACTCGGCATAAATATATTATGATGAACACTGTCACGTAGATGAAACGGATCCAACACAAATGTACGAATTAGAAATAGGTCTTTATTTCTACACAGCGATGGTGTGTAGAGCAAGCACTTAATCAAATCAATCACATTTATGAATGGGAATTAGTATGCACTTTTATGGCAAGAGTATTCGTCGGTATATCAATAGAGAATGTCCAATCTCTGAAGGCGCAGGTGGTACATATACGACCTGGAATAGTTTAAGGAATAACAGCAATGATACTTTAATGATTATAGACTGGATACACTAGGGGGGTTAATCCGGTCGCTTGTAAGCCGACAGGAGTAGGAAGGGGGGGGGGTAGAGTCCGGCTGCCTCATCCGGCCAAGGGTATCCCAGGTGAACCCACTGTAGTGCCGTTCAATGCGCCGGCGATCCTTGGACCACAGATGAAAGCAGGTGGACTCTCTGTGAGCCGGCTCTCTCCGGTCCACGGGGGAGAGACGTGAAGCGACCTCGTCTTGCAGAGCGTCTCCTCACCTTGCGTCCTCTCCAGGGGGGGGGGGGTTCCAACACACGGCAGTGTCGGGGGTCTTTATCCATGGAATAATCAACGTATACAAAGCATAATCCGTGCCTGGGAAGGCGGGCTGTCGTCGGTAGAATAATCCGGTATACAGGTCCACTCGCTCGTCGGCTCTGGGGCTCCTCGGGTGCAATCTCACATGGGGTCGATCATCCTGGATAAACAGCCAGTTTTCTGCCCGAAACGATGGGGTACTGACTACGGTAGTATTCTCACCGCACGAAGCACTATATATTAACAGACTATTATTAGCTTAATAGACTACGTCCAACTCGACGATATAGTGCCAAATATGACTATTCAAATATTAATATACACGATGTCTCAATACCGATGGTAGGCCGAACTTGGCCTTACTCCCACACGTGGCGTCGCGGGGAGGCTTTACGTCTGTCACTCTATTGGAGGGTAAGAAACTGGACTGAAAAGGAAGTCCTACTTTAGTAGCGCAGTATATATACGCACTATGAACAAATAGTCCCATTAGTGGTGCGGTAGCCAGATTCCTACGCGGAACTAGGACTTGTTCGTACATGTTGAGCGGTACGTTTGAACTGGGTCTGGGGGGTATGGCAGCCTGGCACCAAGGTCTCGACCAATAGTAGAATGGAGACTATTATGGGATGTTCAGTAGGCTAGAATGGATATTCAATGCATATTGTACAAGGAATATACAAGGGATATCAAGGAATATTAGAGAATATACAAATACAATTAAATATATATATATAAATAAATATATATATTCGGTTTAATCTGGCCCTTCACAACAAGAGACATTGACCGTCTCCCCCCAGCCAGAGACAACAGAGCACTAGATGACCTCTCTATCAAGGTACAGTCCCTGGTAGGGATGCTGGGCTCCCAAAAGGAAAAAGGGATATACGAACTGTACGCTAACTCTAATGTAGAGAGAATATTAGAGAAGCTCCCTCCCGCCCGACAAGAGCGTTTTCGGCGGCAGAGAGACCACCGTGACCCCAACGGCCCAGAGGCATCCCTCCTAGACCTGTCTGAGTTCCTCGCCAGGGAGGTCAGCAGCTTACGACTGGACACGTTCGTATGGAGTGGACCAAGCCCAAGACCAGGACCTCGGGGATTAAATGATAACCGCCGGTCGGTGACCGTTATGCACCAAGCCGAATCAGTACCGCAGCACAAGAACCACAACACCCCCTCGACGAAAGAGGAGTGGAAGATTGAATGCCAGTACTGTGAAGGGGAACATCGGCTGTATCAATGCGACACTTTCGGGAAACTGACCACGGACGAGGTGAGTCAGTGGATCAAGGACCACCGCCGCTGCTTCCGCTGCGCGCGCAGCCATATGGCAGCTGAGTGCCGTTTGAAGAAGAAGTGCGGCATATGCGGCGGCACCCACTTGGAGGTCCTGCATGACATCAACAGGCGTCCGCCAGGACAACAGAGTGGGCCCGTCACGGTAATGTACCAGGCTGAGGCGGTGTCACCAGTACCAAAGATCCACCAGACCGCTCCCTACTGTCCCGACTGCTACAGCAGACACTGGGAGTCACGGTGCTACTCGGACGACCGCGAGTCGGCACCACCCCAGACGATTCAAAGCAACCGACCAACAGGAGTGCTCCACATTGACCAGCATAGCGGGACCCCCCGAGTGCTCATCAAAGTGGTCAGAGTGCTCCTGAGCTACGAGGACAAGGTCCTGGACACTTACGCCGTCCTGGACGATGGGTCTGAAAAGACTCTCCTCCTCGCTTCCGCCGCAGCCCAGTTGGGCCTGCGGGGTGCCAAAGGTACCATGACCATACGCACCATCAGAAGGGACCAGAAGACCATAAAAGGTGAGAAGGTCTCCTTCAAGATAGCAGCGGTGGACCAGCCCGAGAAGCAGTATAGTATAACCAACGTCTTCACCAGCCACGACATAGGCCTATCACAGTACACCTACCCCATCCCACAGCTGATGGCTAAGTATGTGCACCTACGTCAACTACCTATACCGCTTATCGACGGCGCCACACCGACCCTGCTCATCGGCTCCGACCACGCGGACCTCATTCTCCCAATTGAGGCGGCCCACATCGGACCCAAAGGATGCCCAGTCGCGGTTCAGACCCGACTGGGGTGGACGCTCCAGGGCCCCCTCTATGGACTTGACAGTCAACCCACATCTACACGCTGCCTACACACAAAGGCGAGCGACACCGGCCACTCCCTCGTACAGCCCGCCGAGAGGCTATTGACATTAAGCGAGAGGCCTGTGAGAGAACCGTGGGCACAAGAGGGAGTTCGGAACTCCACCCCTCTCAGCTGCGCTCCAGACGTAGCTGACCTCGAACCCAGCACCCCGAGCGACTCCTTAAAGGAGCGGCCGGAACCGGCCCCTCCTCAGACGGGGTACAGAGCAAACAAGAGAAACAGACGGAGGAGGAGGAGGCACAGCCAAGCACAGATCAAAGCAGTCTCAGGCCCGCTTCCTCCTAAGCCCCCCTTCATCCCGTCCAGTCGTCATGATCATAGACCAGTCACTACCCCGAGCTGCGTGGCCGGCCGGCCGCGTAAGCAAAGTGATCACTGGTGCCGACGGAAAGGTCAGAGCGGCAGAAGTGCTCGTCCAGGGGCGGACATACACCCGGCCCGTGGCGAGGCTGATAGAGTTGCCAAGGCTCCCCGACTCTCTCGATGACAACCATGACCCCCCGACTTTGTGAACTGCCCTACCCTCACAACGGACATTGAGTAGTGGACAGTGCGGTTAATCTGTCTCTGCTTATCTAATTAGGTGGGACTAATTAGGAGGCGGCTGTTACGAAGGATCAGATTAAACCGAATATATATATTTATTACTTGATATATATTGCATAATATTTGTATATCGTCTGATATCCCTTGTGTATTCTTTGTACATATACACGGAATATCCCTTTTACCTAGTACAGACCATAATATTTTGTTCTCCTATTGGAAGCGATCCACTAGGCGCCACTGCCATACCCCCAATGTCTAGTTCAAAGTCACCGCCAAGGCTTGCCTGGACATGCCCGGTTCGGCGCAAGAATACGAGACAGGAATAAGGCTGGTACTAGATTATTCGCTGTACGTATAAATACGTCGCAGGTGGATACAGCAGCACTTAGCCTAAAGTCAAGTTAACCTAGAAACGTGTTACCCTCAAACGTTAAAGCCTTCATCACGAGTCAACGACCAAGTGAAGTGAGCAACCTTGCATCTAAATAGAGCACTTATAACCGCGTGCAAATAGGACAGTAAAAGTGTCAGAGCTTAGTGTAATAACGTCAAGTTCGACCTAGTTAATGTGAAGTACCGCGCACCGGAGAATCTACACCGGTGAATGCAGAGCCCTTTTCCGGCTGGATTATTATTATATTGCTTTGGTCCTGTGGCTGTTGGAGCGGAGGAGAATCGTCTACACCCACTACTGTGTGGGATTTACCCGTGAGGAACATCACTCGAGCCCGTCTCCAGGAGAGGCTGGCTGGCTTTCACCTATGCTGTACGCATACTTGGATTACAGCTGCTGCTTTCGTCTGCCGATCAAGGGAGTAATGTACCGACTCCCGTAGCTGGAGCTTATTGATTCCCCGTTGATCCAGAGTTTGCATTCGAACATTTCCTCCCCCTGCTGGCCTACAACCGGAGGGACCCTACTAGTATCTCCCGCTGCCCTACTAGTGTACCATAGATATAATTCCTAAGATACAGGTGGTATTCATTATCTCCTGCGTAATATGATAATGGACTTACGTTATTGACTTACTCACGCACATTCTTCGCCTTATAAGCGCGACTCTACGTAAAGTATTGTAATATACTATCATTGCTGCTAATAAATATTATTATAACACAGATTTGTGTGGAACCGTGTCATTGTGGAGGTGTTCATATCATATACCTGTGTACTGTATGGCCAGTAGTAATGTACATAAGACAGTAGTGGTTTAATGATACCATACTTATTAATACAGTCAGGGAATTGTACCCCTCAGTTACAACAAGGGTTAAGTTGTTGTTCCCTTTCTAATTTCCTCAAAAACATCTAGTCTAGTCTAATATTATTTGACAATTGATGCTTTTTGTTGGACATTTCAGTCAGTGAGCTCATACTTTGAGCTCATAAATTTATAGTTAAAATGATTGAGACAACGCAATCTTGTCTTCGTTGTGCATGAATGCGTGTGCTCACCACACACGATACGTGTATCACTATTCTGGCAGTGGCTATATATAGTATTGTTAATGAAAGGTCTGTTATAAGGTCTGTTATTTAATGTTTGTGTAAAAGGTTAACTGGTCACTGTGGAAGTATGATGAGACCCTCTTGAAAGAATTATTTTTTTTTATATTAAAGCCATGTTGTCATTTTTGTTCACACATTTTCGGAAATATGGTCATATAAGAATTTTGAACAACAATAGTGTGTTTAACAGCAGGAAAAAAACATGTAATGTTATGATGTATACATATCAGCAGCAATATTTTAATGTAAAATGTACATTAATCAGTATTGATTCCTTAACTTTACAAGTTATAAGTAGATGTACAAGTTAGAAATGTACAAGTAGATTACCATTTAGATTATGGTTGAATAAAAATTGATGCCTAACATTGATTCAATATAAAATCAACTAAAATGTGCATGTAGATTACCATTTAGATGATGGTTGAATCAACATTGATATAGTATCAGTTATGGTTGACACCTAACATTGATTCAACATTTAAGTAATAGACAACGATTTGTATAATTTCGATGTCAGGCTTCAACATAGATTCAATATTTCTGCCTAACCCTATTTCAATGTTGATTCACAATTTTTTTTGCTATCTGGGCTGTCACCTCTGGTTTGCTGTAACTACACTGATTGACTGTCACCTCTGGTTTGCTGTCACTAATTGCTGTGTGTGGTATGCCAGGAATGTGGCTATATAGTAATCTCTGGTTCTCTGTCTCTTTGTCGGATCTTCAAACAGAACATGCATGCAGTCGGCCACAGGACATGTGCTGGAATCTCTTGTCGCTGTTATTATGATTTATCCCCTTCCTTAAGTATTTTCTCAGTTTACGCCTGCCGTCTGTTTGTTATCGTTACAGTATCCTTGCTCTGGTGATTATTCTAATAAAAAGAACACACAATTAGAGAAGAGCAACCACATCTCCGTCTCCTTTTTCCTTCTACAATTGGAACTCGATTCCTACCTTGAACCGTAACAGAAGATTCGACCAACGATGAGTTCCACAGAAGGATTACGAGAGGAAATGGTGGCTCAGAGGGACCAACTTAGGGTCATCATCGAACGCCAGATGGAAGTAAGCCTCGAGCTGGGTCGTCTGGGAGACCTGTCCGTCGTTTCCCAGGAAACAGCAGATTCAGCGTCAGCTGCGGCTAACGACGCTTGCACTACAGCGGTAACAGCGGTGGAATCTGCCTGCCGGCGAGGAAGGAGGGCCTGATCGGTATGGAGGACCTCCGGAGGGTTGTCGCGAGTTCGTCACCCAGTGCTCTCTTGTGTTTCAACTACAGCCTCGTACTTTCCCTACTGATGTGTCTCATGTCGCCTATATTATCACTCTCCTCACAGGTCGTGCTCTCTCTTGGGCCACAGCAGAATGGGAAAATGGGTCAGTGATCTGCCGCAGCGCGGATGCCTTCACCCGGGAGTTGCGACATGTGTTCGACACCTCCCGGGTGATTTCCATCTATGAAGCCGGTGGGCGGCTTACGTCCTGCCGGCAAGGCATTCGCTCTGTGGCAGATTACGCCATTGATTTCCGCATTGTGGCTCGAGAGGCGGCCTGGCCGGAAATTCCATGTTGTGTTCTGTTTGTGCAAGGGCTCTCTGTGCGGATGCAGGATGAGCTGTCCACACAGGAGCTACCCGAACAACTGGACCACGTCATCAACCTGGCCATAAGGATGGACAACCACATCGGGAGAGGGAGCGCGAGAGGGGAGCGTCGACACAGGTACTCTTCCGCGCTTCTTCCGGTGTCAAACCTGCATTTCATTACACAAGAGAGAGCCTGGGTGACGAGCCGATGCAACAGGGCACTCTGAGCCTCTGACACGGAAAGACAGAGGCTAGTCGACGAGAAGCGCTGCTTCCACTGCGGCCGCACGGGACATCGCTTCGCCAACTGTCTGGGATTCTCGGGAAACGGGGGGGCTCGCTAAACTTTGGGAGTTTTAGCAGGTGGGCATTTCTCCCCGGTCATTGATGATACACATACTTTTTTTGATGTCACTGTTGGGTGGGTGAATTCTCTCAGAATGACCAGGGCATTAGTTGATTCAGGGGTGGCGGGTAATTTGATTCATGTGGGTTTGGCATTGGAGTGGGGGGTCCCGTTGGAGACACTGGAGGTACCGATTCCAGTTCATTGGACCATTCAACCACTGGGTAGTGGGATCATTACCCAGCGCACTGTGCAGCTGCATGTTCAGGTGGCTGGTAGTGAGTGGGAATGTTTACAATTTTATGTTGTCATGTCTCCCCATTCTGTCATTGTTTTAGGTCACCCTTGGCTAGCAGAGCATAAACCCTGTATTAATTGGGCTACGGGTGAACTCTCTATGGGGAGCGGCGTCAAGTCGATTTCAGGCGAGAGTTCACCGGCCCTGCCCCCTCTTCTCTTTTGTCTCCCTTGTCTCTCTCCAGGATGGTGGTGAGCGTTGCAGACTCTGTCATACCTTCTAATCGGAAGTTTTTAGTAAAACTCGTGCTAAAGCACTACCGCCTCATAGATCTTACGACTGCCCCATTAATCTTGTTCCTGGTACCTCTCCACCCCGTGGGCGTATGTTTTCTCTCTCTCGCCCTGAGACAGTGTCCATGAACAACTATATTCAAAAGGCACTGTCCGTGGGGCATATTCGTCCGTCCACATACCCTGCAGGCGCTGGATTCTTTTTTGTAGCAAAAAAGGATGGTAGTCAGCGGCCGTGCATCGATTATAGGGGATTGAACGACATCTCCATCAAGAACCGTTACCCCCTGCCTCTCATGGACACCGCCTTTGAGTGCTTACAGGGGGTGCAGGTCTTCACTAAACTTGACTTACGTAATGGATACAACCTGGTCAGGATTAGCGAGGGAGACGAGTGGAAGACTGCATTTAACACGCCCAACGGGCATTATGAGTACTTAGTTATGCCCTTTGGTTTAGCTAATGCTCCGGCAGTTTTCCAAGGCCTGGTTAATGACGTGCTGCAGGATTTAATTGGGGTGTCAGTCTTTGTGTACTTAGATGATATCCTAATTTTTCCCGCAATATGGTGCTACACCAACAGCACGTTTGTCAGGTGCTACAGCATCTCCTCAAGCATCAGCTATTTGTTAAGGCAGAGAAGTGTGTGTTTCACACTGACACCATTTCCTTCTTGGGCTTTGTGTTGACGAAGGGTGATCGTCGCATGGATCCAGCCAAGGTGAGTGCAGCCTTGGCTTACATCCAGGGGGCTAAACGCCTTAACGCTCGCCAGGCCAGGTCGGCGTTATTCTTCACTCTATTTCGATTCTCCATCTCCTACCGGCCCGGTTCCAAGAACGTCAAGCCTGACACTCTCTCTCGCCAGTTTGACCCTCTGGACCGGGAGGAGAAGCCCCATCCTATTATTCCACAGGCCCTTATTTTGGCTCCCGTGTCATGGGGCATAGATAGGGTGGTAAGATCAGCTCTGGCACGGGAGCCCGATCCCGGTGGGGGTCCTCCAGGGCGGATGTATGTGCCCAAGGCTGTGCGCTCGCGACTGCTGCAGTGGACACATTCCTCCTCCCTCACCGGCCACCCTGGGGCCGCCAGGACCCTGGAGTTTATCCGTAGGAGGTTCTGGTGGCCTACAGAGGAGGGGGATACGCTTTACTTTGTGGCGGCCTGTCCGGTGTGCACGCGCAGTAAGACTTCTCGCCGTGCACCGGTGGGGCTCCTCCGGCCGCTTCCTATTCCTAAATGTCCCTGGTCGCACATATCCCTGGATTTTATTTCTGGCCTTCCCCCGTCAGATGGGTTCACTACCATTTTGGTGGTAGTGGACCGCTTCTCCAAGGCGGCCCACTTCATTCCCCTCCCCAAACTTCCCTCGGCTCGAGAGACAGCTGACCTGGTGGTGCAGCACGTCTTTCGGGTCCACATGCTTCCAGTGGATATTGTGACCGACCGGGGCCCTCATGTGGTGTAGTGGTTAACACTGTCGCCTCACAGCAAGAAGGTCCAGGGTTCGATTCCCGCTTATGGACCAGGTTTCCATGATGCCAGGTACCCAGGTGGGGTATCTCCCGGGCCTTTCTGTGTGGAGTTTGCATGTTCTCCCCATGCTCGCAAGGGTTTCCCCCCCCCCCCGATAAGAGAAACCCAACGGAAAAACATGCACAACAGATCGCTAACGCTGTGGCGTCCTTGACGAAGTCGGACAGGAGCACATGGGATTGGTCCCCGGGGCGCGGCTCACATCGACGCGCTATCTGCTCCCGGCTGCCCATGGGGGGAAGGACAACGGGATGGGAAAAGTGCAGAGAGACATTTCATCTGCGACTCAGTGCATGTGTGTGTGTGTGTTCCTGTGGGTCGCCCATCTCGCGTGTGTGTGTTAAAACTGCATGACAAATAAAGACTTCCAGTTCGCCTCCAGGTTCTGGAGGGCGTTTGCCTGCAGCCTCTGCGCCTCCGTCAGCCTGTCGTCTGGGTTTCATCCGCAGTCCAACGTGCGCGTCAACCAGGATCTGAAGGGGGCTCTGAGGTGCTACGTTGCCGGTTGTCCGGCAACATGGAGTAGGAGGTTGGCCTGGGCAGAGTACGTGCATAATACCCTCCTCTCCTCCTCTACAGGTATGTCTCCCTTTCAGTGTCAGTATGGTTTTCAACCCCCTCTTTTTCCCGAACAGGAGCAGGAGGCTGAGGTGCCCTCGGTCCGGGCCCACGTGGCTCGCTGTTTGTTATTGTTACAGTATCCTTGCTCTGGTGATTCTTCTAATAAAAAGAACACACAATTCGAGAAGAGCAACCACATCTCCGTCTCCTTCTTCCTTGTACAATTGGAACTCAATTCATACCTTGAACCGTACCAGCCCTTCATGAACTGAAAATACAAAAGGGTTGTCTAGTTCTTCTGATTATTTAATACTCTGGCTGTGTATCACTGTCCTGTGTTTCGGTGGAAATAAATAACACACTTGTGTTGTCAAAGTGAGTTGTCCATACCTACTGTACATTCCTGCTTCCACTGAAATACTGCTGTTACCAAACTGTCTTGTCCAAATGTAACCAAAACATAGCAACCTATAGCTAATGGTAATTTGTTTATTCGTTTATTTATGAATCCCCATTAGTCTACACCCATGGGTGAAGGACAATTCTTCCTGGGGTCCTAACACACAACCTACAACATTACAGTACATTACAGTGCATTACAATAATAAAAACAATAAAAAAAAGGTAACATTAGCTGTGAGTTGATTGATTGAAAACGTTATTAACAGATTGCAGAATGGGTACATTAGCGAGTTAGCGAGCAAATATGTAACTTGCTGACATATCTTGGTCATACACTTACAATCTTTAGCAGCTGGGAAATACATTATTTGATCTCTTCAGGGGTGACCCATTTTCACATTGATTAAACGTTACACATTACATCCTGCTAAATGAACGTTAGCTAATGTTACGCCAGTGTTGAAAAGCCTCGATGTCGCATTCAACAGGTGTCTGTCATTTCGAGGGACCATAACATTAACTTGACAGCAATGTGGATATGCTTTATTTGAGCAGTTGCTAACGTTACCTTAGCTGAAGCAGCCAGACCTCTCGTCTTTTTAGGCTAAGATATGGCCCCTTTCAGGACTGCTGCTCTGCTGATTGTCGTTCTGACATAACTGCAGTAAACAAACTAACGTTAAACCTAAGTTAACTTACCAGTAAGTTGTTCAGTACAGCAACAGACATGCTGAAATCAGGACGGCATGATCACATGAACCAGCTTGCATTCATCTCCGAGTTCTGCACATGGTCCTGGATAATTATCCCACCAAAATAAAAGTCTTAATTAAATAAATGTATCCGTTATCACGAGAAAACAATCTTTGTTATCTCGAGATAACGAAATAATAAGCAGTTATTACGAGAAAACGGTAATACAATCATGTGTAAAGACGTGGCCGTTATCGGCTTCCGTATGATAGTTCACCTCAGTTCTCCCTCTCTCCACCCGCGTGTAATTCGACCCCACTACTGGTTGAATACAATTAACCTGGCAATTCCGTTAATGAAGCGTCAACCATGCTGGGTCCAAGTTTTAGGTGTTTGATTTATAAGAGCTGGATCTGTAGCCTGTCTCGCCTTAAAAAAGATTAGTCTACATACAAACTTTATCTGTAGCACCTGTGGCAGATATCCCCCATCCCATGGCTATGTGAAGGATGGGAGATACTACTGCCACGAGGAGAGGAGAAGCAATTAGGTAGCTGATTAGGACTGATAGAACACACCTGTGCACCATTAGATCACCCACATCCCACACCACACACACCAGACACACATAACAAAAAACACTAGGACAGATAGAGTATTGTTGAGTGGAGGTGAGGTAGTAGTGGAGTACAGAGAGAGTGATTGTTGATACAGAGTTGTGCGCGGTGAGAGGTAGTTGAGAGGAGAGGTGAAGGCAACTAGCTCAGCGGTCCAGTGTTGAGTACTGTAGGACATATTGGAAGGACATGAGTACCGTAGCAGATATTAGAGGCACATGGAGAGGGATGAGATGTAATCTGAGGATAGTGCCTCTGAAAGGGCTTTTAATGAGCCGTCACTTTAAAGAGCTATTCCACCATCTGGCCGGCGGCCATGACGTAACAAACTGGCGGATTTAAAGGCTAGTTTACTGGAAAGACACCATGAAAACCACTGTGTGTGTGTGTGTGTGTGTGTGTGTGTGTGTGTGTGTGTGTGTGTGTGTGTGTGTGTGTGTAATACTGTGTCATTGGGTATTAACATGATTTTCTCAGCGGGAAATCGTATTGTTCTGGCAGGGAAGAGAGGGAGAGAGAGAGGGAGAAAGAGAGAGTAGGGAATATAGGGATAAAGAGAGAGAGAGAGTGAGAGGGAGAAAGAGAGTGGGAAGAGGGGGAGAAAGAGCAGGAGCGAGAGAAATACAGAGGGAGATAGAGAGAGAAAGATAGAGTAGGTAAGATAGGGAGAGAGAGTGGGAGAGAGAGAGAAAGAGAGGGGGAGAGAGAGAAAGAGAGAGAATAGGGAAGATAGGGAGAAAGAGAGAGGGAAGAAAGTAGGCATTGCCAGACGAACAGTACAGAGGGAGATAGAGAGAGAAAGATAGAGTAGGTAAGAGAGGGAGAGAGAGTGTGAGAGAGAGAGAAAGAGAGGGGGAGAGAGAGAAAGAGAGATAATAGGGAAGATAGGGAGAAAGAGAGAGGGAAGAAAGTAGGCATTGCCAGACAAACAGTACCAAATAACAGTGGATACCAATTGTTTTTTTTATTAAAAAATGTATTAACACTTACGGTGCCGTTCACGTAGATCTACGTTTCTGTCGCCCGATCGTTGAGTGCCGGAAACGTAGATCTACGTTTTTCTCACGGTATTTCTTTTATTCGCTATTGCCATTCATAATTCAGCGGGGCACCTTGCGCATACTGTTCTGAGTGTGTCTGAGCTGGAAGACGGTCTTATACCGCCCTCTAACGCCTTCAGCCATTATTGCACCCTATTAGAAACGGGTTAGTTTATTTTCTCATACATGCTTGTAGGGATGGTTTGGACTACTGACCCTGCCCGCCCGTTGAAGTGCAATGCCCAACAACGTCGGAGACAGGATTGATGTGGATAACTGGAATGGCGATGAGATTATTGGATTCTTTTTTTTGCATTACTTCAGAGACCAGGTAAGGACACTGTATATGAAAGCTTGCATTGATCTGATATTTATTTCTACAGCGATTGAAGCTATCTGTGTTTTATGTGTATGGCTGTTTGCCGTTGGGTTGCAGGAGGGGGGGGGGGGGCGCCGGTCTAAACCACATTGCATGCGTGCACGATGAAGGATAATAATGATCATCTAGCGTTGATTTCAGGAAGATCTGATAATCAGGCGACGTGTTTATTGAATTACACAAAAATGCTGTTTTCATGTCTTTTCCCTGGAATTACTCAGAAGCAACCAAACTATAATCATAATATTCAAAACGGTATAAAATGGAAATGTACGGATGAAAAAAGAATCAGTTTTTTGCACGTTGACCAGAAGTCAATGAGGCTCGACGGCGTTATTAGACCCATAGCTATACTATAAAATATAGGTTTAGCTCTACAAACTACAACTATGTTTACATGGGGTTAATGAACGGCACGGAAGGGGTCACTTCCCGGAAGGATTTATGTGTTAATAAATTATAATCTTTTTTAAATAATTATAATTTTTTTTAAATATGTAAGCCAAATAATATTGTGACAAAATACACATTTTAAGTGTAAACAATAGATACAGCTAGCTACTATAGTCCATGGGCCAGACCAGATATTGGATATGGGTCTCTCTGTGCGGGGGCGCAACAGCAACAGGTGGGCTGGGCAGAGATGTATGCATCAAAACGATTACATTGTTTGTCTCGCATACATTCGATTTATAATGCAAGCACCTGCATTACAATCAAATGACTGATGTTATGCACCCGAGTCTCGAGAGGCACTTTATAATAGAAAAAAGACAGTGCAAACATGTATATGTCGCTTACAGTTTATTATGCCTATGCATCTCGTTTATTTTGACAGAGTTAAACATTTTTCACTAGTATCATTATATTAAATTAGCGGATGTGCAGCTGGACAAGCCCTGGCTCCACGATGATCACCTCTTACAAGAGGCGCCACCGCCTGGGAAAATGCGTATTGCACACCTGGTATTAGAAAAAGAAATTGGGGAAGGGGTGACTGGGAGACTTGTGTGACTTGGAGACTTGTGTGACTGGGAGACTTGTGTGACTTGGGGACTTGTGTGACTGGGAGACTTGTGTGACTGGGAGACTCATGTGACTTGTGTGACTTGGAGACTTGTGTGACTGGGAGACTCGTGTGACTTGGAGACTTGTGTGACTGGGAGACTTGTGTGACTGGGAGACTTGTGTGACTTGGAGACATGTGTGACTGGGAGACTTGTGTGACTGGGAGACTTGTGTGACTTGGAGACTTGTGTGACTGGGAGACTCGTGTGACTTGTGTGACTTCTGTAACTGGGGGACTTGTGTTACTGGGAGACTTGTGTGACTTGGAGACTTGTGTGACTGGGATACTTGTGTGACTGGGAGACTAGTGTGACTGGGAGACTCGTGTGACTTGGAGACTTGTGTGACTGGGAGACTTGTGTGACTTGGGGACTTGTGTGACTGGGAGACTCATGTGACTTGTGTGACTTGGAGACTTGTGTGACTGGGAGACTCGTGTGACTTGGAGACTTGTGTGACTGGGAGACTTGTGTGACTGGGAAACTTGTGTGACTTAGAGACTTGTGTGACTTGGAGACTTGTGTTACTGGGATACTTGTGTGACTTGGGGACTTGTGTGACTGGGAGACTTGTGTGACTGGGAGACTCATGTGACTTGTGTGACTTGGAGACTTGTGTGACTGGGAGACTCGTGTGACTTGGAGACTTGTGTGACTGGGATACTTATGTGACTGGGAGACTTGTGTGACTTGGAGACTTGTGTGACTGGGAGGCTTGTGTGACTTGGAGACTTGTGTGACTTGGAGACTTGTGTGACTGGGAGACTCATGTGACTTGTGTGACTGGGAGACTTGTGTGACTGGGAGACGCATGTGACTTGGAGACTTGTGTGACTGGGGGACTTGTGTGACTGGGAGACTTGTGTGACTTGGATACTTGTGTGACTGGGAGACTAGTGTGACTTGTGTGACTTTGAGACTTGTGTGACTGTGAGACTTGTGTGACTGGGAGACTTGTGTGACTTGGAGACTTGTGTGACTGGGATACTCACGTGACTTGTGTGACTTGGAGACTTGTGTGACTGGGAGACTTGTGTGACTGGGAGACTTGTGTGACTTGTGTGACTGGGAGATGTGGTAAATACACAGGTCACAACATGTTTACAGGAACGTTTGGGAGTTGTATTTTGATTATATTGTATATTGTATATGTATTTGGAGTATATTTCCTGACTGTAGTGAACTAGGCTAGATGTCTGCCCCACTTCCAGAGATGAAGCTAAGCTAGGCTAACGGTCCAGGCGTTGCCTAAGCCCAATGCATGCAGAGAGACGAAGAATGTATGTATCTTCTTGTCTAACTCCAGGGAAGATGTTAAATAAGCAAATTTCCCTAAATGTTGGAGTTTTCCTTTAAGATCATAGGCGCCGATTTATGTTTCTGCCAGTGGGTGCTCAAAACAGTTGAATGCCCTACCCCCACGCCCAAGATAAACGTTAATAACGTTTTCAATCAATCAAACAATGCTGTTTGTTTAGACATTCACAAGACTCACATAAGGGTAACGTAACGTTAGCTAGCAAGCAAGCTATGCAGTAATGTACTTGTCAAAGGTAGCCGAACCAGTTAGCCATTCCGTTGCTTGTAGTTATCAACATTAAAAGTGCGTTGTCCCTTCCCGGCCTGGTGAATGCAGCGCTGTGGTGTGGTGTCTGCATTCCTTTTGCTTTGATGAGCAATTGTTGTCAATTTGGTGAAATCATTTAGTAGGAGATAGTCGACAATATCTCCGGCGTCCCCTTCCTCCATCCTAAATTGGATTGTTGTTTGATTGCAACGCTACTAGAGAATTCGAACGTGGCCGCGAGGCGATGACGTCACGTTTAGCTTTTAATGTGATTTGATTGGTCAATTTGGTGGGAACTTTCTGGCCCAGCCGCCCAAAGCTGAAGAAGATAGAGCCTTGTGGATTCCCTACGTACCTAGTAGGGCCGTGTTAAGGTTATCCCAACTTGCGGGGAAAGGAAACGGAGAATCTCATTAGTCCCAGAATGCAGAAAATACAGGGCAGAGTCCAGTAACCAAACAAATCTACACTTCTTCAGTGTTGTAGGAAACACACAAAAAACGGAACCAATGCGGAGAGTCCAGGACAGAACGAGGATTGCAGTTCATGGAAAAATAGTCCTCCAAATGAACTCACCCAAAGCAAAGTCGAAGTGGGTAACGAGGCACGGATCCACGGGTCCACGGAGAGAGAAACACAGCAGCAACTTCCAAGGGGCGCACTGGAGAAACAACGAGAGGGAACAGCAGTAGAGCTGGTGGTGACAAAACGACCCGACACAGAATGATCAGCAAACCGAGTATAAAAGTGCTCCCGCCGAGCTGATTGGAAACTCCTCTCAGGTGCGTGATTAACTGGAGTGCGCAGTACTCGGCCAGCCCTCACAGCTTTGCTTCCATGCATATTCGCCACTGCCCTCCTGCTGACTTCTAGTACACAAATTGTAAGTCACTTTGGATAAAATTGTCAGCTAAATGATTAAATGTAAACGTAGGGTATATCAATTAAAGATAGAGGGATGGAGAGAGAGATGGAGAGAGGGAGATACATTACCACTAGCCATTGTTTGTGGGGACATTGTGGATCTGAACTGTATCCAAGGGTCCTTGACTCTGCCCTCTTCTCCCTTCCCCTCTCCCTCCTGTCTCCTCTCTCCCCCCTCCCTGACCCTCCTCTCTTTCTCTCCTTTCCTCTCTTCTCCTCTCCACCTCTATCTCTCTCCCCCCTCTACCCTTCTCCCCTCTCCTCTCTTCTATCCTTCTTTCCTCTACCCTTCTCTCCTCTATCATTCTCCCCTCTCCCTCTCTCCTCTACCCTTCTCCCCCTCCTTCTCTCATCTCATCTATCCTTCTCTCCTCTACCCTTCTCTCCTCTCTTTCTGAGTGTATCATTTAATGAAGTCCACCACAGGGCCAACTTCTGAAATAAGATTATCTGCTGTGCCAACAAACTGAGAGAGAGAGAGAGAGAGAGAGAGAGAGAGAGAGAGAGAGAGAGAGAGAGAGAGAGAGAGAGAGAGAGAGAGAGACAGACAGACACACACACACTCACACAAAGAGAGAGAGGGGGTGTGAGAGAGAGATATGCCAGAATCAGATCAATTATTAACTTTTTCATCCCTGAATTACCAGCAGATAACAACATGATCAACATACAGCCTAGAGAGAAAGAGAGAGGGGGGGGGGGGGGGGGGGTTGTGTGTTATGAGTATCATGAACATGCAGCCTCGAGGGGATGTAGCAGTGTGTGTGTGTGTGTGTGTGTGTGTGTGTGTGTGTGTGTGTGTGTGTGTGTGTGTGTGACGTGTGTGTGTGTGTGTGTGTGTGTGTGTGTGTGTGTGTGTGTGTGTGTGTGTGTGTGTATGTGTATGTAATGTGTGTATGTCAGAGAATCAGCCCCTTGCGTCCTTAGTGTATAGCATATGACATGGTGTATGTTTGTTCATTGATGTGACAGTGTCTGGCAACATACTTTTTGTGTTATTTTTATTTATTTTAAATTTTCTTTGTGTTTGTGATTTGTCTTGATGTGTGTTTGTGAAACTATAAAAGCTGAAATTAAAATATTATAAAACAGTTCACATTCAGACATATTGTACAAACGCTCGCTCACACAAACAAAATCACGCGTATGCATGCGTGTGAAAACACAGTATGTGTATGTGTGGGATCCCTTACCCTTGTTGAGCACAATTACATCCTGGTGTGCTGTGCATGTGTGTGTGTTTACAGTATGCATGGTTGAGTGTGTGTTTACAGTATGCATGGTTGAGTGTGTGTGTGTTTACAGTATGCATGGTTGAGTGTGTGTGTGTGTGTTTACAGTATGTATGGTTGAGTGTGTGTTTACAGTATACATGGTTGAGTGTGTGTGTGTGTGTATACACACGTGTGTCTCCATGTGAGTCTATATGGACCACGTGTGTCGATTTGTTTGTGTTAATGACTTTGACGAGTTTTATTAACCTCCAGAAAATATACATTGTCTACCTGTGTGAGTGTGTGTGTGTGTGTGTGTGTGTGTGTGTGTGTGTGTGTGTGTGTGTGTGTGTGTGTGTGTGTGTGTGCGTGTGTGTGTGTGTGTGTGTTTGTGTGTGTGTGTGTTGTTTAACACTCCTATTCTCGAAGACACTCTGACGTCACGAGACCGCCGCCATCTTGGTATGAGGGTCACACACGGATTTCTACCATCAAATGCATGCATTGAGCTCCGTTTTTATTACATGTTTTATCACATTCTTGTTCATTTCATAACATTTTCATACGATTTGTTTGGAAAATATTGAGGCCAACATGGCATTTCACTATTTCGAAAGCCTTTCTGGTGATTCTAAGGCGAGATATGAGTCAAAGAAGCTCGCCCTGATTGACTTGACATCATGTCCATACAAAACACCTGCAGACATGGCCATCTCTCGAATACCCAAATTGAAGCTGCTGTGTTACGTTTTGTACTAATAACAAACACAGAAATCCAAATCGCAAGTTTTATAATACCAGCTGATGCGTGGAGGAAAAAGTGGCTGGCGGCTAACGTTCGGCTAACTCCCTCTGATGTTGTGGTCGTGGTAGCTACATGCTAAGCTAACGTGAATTACATCATATCGAACCGATAGGAGCTTATCTTATCTAATCTTACGTGGTGGTACCACGTGTGCCACTACCTGATCAAACATCCACGTAAGATTAGATAAGATAAGCTCCTATCGGTTCGATATGATATAATTAACATTAGCTCAGCATGTAGCTATTTGTCTAGGTTAACGTAGCTAACGTTAGCTGCCAGCCACTTTTTCCTCCGTGATGGTATAAAACTTGCAATTTGGATTTCTGTTTTTGTCATTAGTACAACGCGTAAAACAGCAGCTCTTTGGAATTGTGAAGGACTGAAGAAAATTCCGCTTGATTGTCTTTAATTTGCTGCTTTAACAATCCGTTTCTCCACTAAATGAAGCGTACACAATGTACCAGGCGGGACAGTTTCCCCCCACGCTGCAGTTGCGTAGCAACAACAGACAGGAAGTTGACTTCGAGAATACAGTATGAGATGCTGCAGGCTCTGACTGAGAGAAATAACCATTATTTAACTGGCTCATTAAACACTGTCGAAGAAGACACACACACACACACACACACACACACATGTGCACACTAACAGGTTGAGTGGGTGTATTTTCTAGTAAAGGTTGAGAAGGTCTAAGTGAAAGTCAATACCGTGCTATTTATTGAGTGCTTATATTTCACCTTTGGAAAATAACAAGAGAATGGAGACAGTTTTATAATGCTCTGTTTTCTCGCTGCGGGCTGACTGGATGAAATATTAAACTGTAAGACCTTTTATAATATTGTGGCAGATATCACCCCCCCCCCCCCCTCCCATGGATATGTGAAGGACGGGAGATATTATTGCCACGGAAGGAGTAGAAATGTGGTCGATTTTCCCAAGCTATTGAAGTTGTATTTCCCTTGGAAAGCTAGGTCAGTGGGATCAGTGCATACACAATTTTAGAATAGTATTTTTTATTACAGACCACAAGTACAGTGACTGACTAGAGTAGGCACTATTTGGTCTCCCTGATTAAGCAACCCCCCAAGACAGGATACTAGCTCAGGGTGATCGGCCAGCTTTGAAATTAGAACAAAAGACTGTTTACCAAAACAGGACGCTGAATAGAGCTGGCAGAGCAGACGCCCCATTGTTATAATTTACAAGCTGCAGCTGTCTATAGAAACGCTAGGGCGGCCACCCAGTTTGGGGGGTCGTATAGATAGGACACCGAGCTTCAAAGGAGGTTTCAGATAACACCGGCAGAAAACGCCTCTCCTGTTTGGCAGGGAGAGAGCCACAGCATCCAAACTAATAAGAATACACTAATTCGGTGATAATTTACTTGTTAAGTCTAAATCAGTTAGTAAAAACAGTTATAAAATAGTGTATTCAGTTTTACAAAGTATCCCTAGCTTCAAGATATAGAAATCAATCTGGTTATAATGTTAAACGGATCAAATTAAGACTAAACAGGACATTATTCAAGATATATGGTTTAAAATAGGTTTAACTTTCTAGCAGAAAGACTAAATTAGATGTTTAAGCAAAATAAGCATTACTTTTTGATTGATAAATTGATAAATCTAATGCCAGATACATTTAAACGCTAAACTAAAGAATTCTCTAATCAAGAAACAGTCTGCCCTGTAAAATTTACATCTAGCAAAGATATGCCCTTATAAGGTAGTACCCGGCGTTAGACGTGGCTCAAAATGGCCGCTTTAGGGTTTCAACCAATCAGCATCTCTCTCTTCTAAAGACGACCTCCCCTATGACGTAAGACCTAGCATGGTCAGAAGGGGAGGAGTAAAGGCTTTAAAACTAGCAGTCTAGTTTGAGAGAGTACAAGAAGAATGAACACAACAACACACACACGCTTCCTTTGAGCCCAGACAGAGACCACAGGAGGACGGCAGCAGGAACAGAGGAAGAAGACGCTTTTCAGACGAGACACCAGATTCCTTTGTTGCAACCAGGCAACAGAGGCCTACATTGACCATTCCTTTAGTAACTTCCTTTTGAATTAGTCTGGAACAAAGAGCTGAGGGCATAGTCTCAATGGTATCTTTGTTTCATTGCACGTTTTGAATTCAAGCCTTTTGTTATTTCACTTCCTGACTTTGAAATAAACGAGTATTTTGCCATTAGCTCGACTCTCTTCTCCTCATTTTCCTCTCTTCGCTGCCGTCCAACAGGCCGGGTAGGCCTTTATCAGTAATAGGGTTTTAACAACGGATAACACACAACGCAGAGTAGCTAGGATATTTGGTTTTAATAAGTAAAACCATTCGACCCTATTTACGATAGAAACAATTAGGTAGCTGATTAGTATTGATAGAACACACCTGTGCATCATTAGTTCACCCACATCTCACGTGCACACACCCCAGACACACACACTACAAAGACACTAGGTTAGTCAGAAATAAGTTGAGTGGAGGTGAGGTTGGAGTTGTGTCATAGAGAGAGAGATTGAGATATTCAGAGTTGTGTAAGGTGAGAGGTAGTGAGAGGAGAGGTGAAGGCGAGAAGGTGTTCATTGTGTACTGGACCCTAGACTGGCTGATAAACCCCCTTGTGTACTGACCCTGGACCGGACGACTACCCTGAGTATTGAACAATCCCTTTTTGTGTAAGAGAGCCTGTTTTGTGTTTTTGACCATTGGACTGTATTACGACCATTCTTTTTTTTTTTAAACTTTGACCAGTGAGCTGGTTCTTTTTGCGTTTATCGCTTTTTTTCTGGTCAAGTATGACCGACAGAAACAGGTTGAATGGGGGTACAGATGGGGGGAAAGACACTCTGAGAAAGTACGGCTTGTCCGGGAGTCGAACTCGCTACCCCAGATCCGTGACGCGCACGGTTGTCCCCGACGCCGAAATAGCGTTCGAGGTACGCGGTGAGCTACTGGAGCTCCCCTATTACGACCATTCTTGAACTGAATTCTGCCCTTATTCAATAAATATTCTTAAAGAATGATATTGCTCTTGTGTGGACATTCAAATTTGTTTGTATTTGAACCGTGGCGAGTCTGAACCCCACCAGGCTCGTCACAATATACATGTTAAACTATAGGACCTCCATATGTGTCACCTCACAGCGCTTTGTGCCAGATCTCTACATTTTCATTTTTCAGATTATTCCAGATTGCTAAAGTACAGAATCTAAGCTTTCAAATGATGTGTCATATGTTGAAATCTGAGAATTTTTTTAACACGATGTGCTCAATTATAACTTGTAAACCTGGTTGTATTCTAGAATACTTAAGGGGGTGAAAGCCCTCTCAAAGGAAGGCCACTTTTCACACTTCAGACAGTTTCAACTGGGCGTCAACAAACCCCCTCCAGCAATGCCCCTCACCTGAATAGCATTAACATAATTAAGTGCTGCCATGGCAGTTATCTCTCCTCAGGACCCGATCTTCATTATCTTGTTTGTATTGAGCTGTACTGTATTGTGCCCATTCTGCAATCTGTTAATAACGTTTTCAATGCATAGTAGTATAGACATTATTAGCATAGTAGGTAGTAGTAGTAAAATGGATACTAGTAAAATATGGTATGAAGGTTAGTAGTTTCAGATATTAATTGAAGTTAATTTGGCTCGTCTTCTGCCAGATTGTACAGACAGGAGCTTGACCTCGTTGACCTTAAGCACAAACCAAAGTGCTTTAATAAAATTAAATAGAATAGAATATTTCTAGAGTCTTTATTGTCATTATACAGACAGCGTTATATAGCTCAACAGTGCACAATTAATAAACAATAATTATTATTAGGAAGATACAATAAAATAGTCCATTTCTATGGTCCATCTATCTGGACAGTATAGGACTGTGAAGCTGCTTTGACACCAGAATTTCCCCAAGGGGATTAATAAAGGATCATCTTATCTTAGTAGGTAACATCACAATAAAGAGGGGGTGTCTAACATCGTACAGTCTTGTTCTGAGGTGCTGTAGACATTGGTCTTGAGGGTATCTAACATCGTACAGTCTTGTTCTGAGGTGCTGTAGACGTTGGTCTTGAGCGTATCTAACATCGTACAGTCTTGTTCTGAGGTGATGTAGACGTTGGTCGCGGGCATGTGATGTCTTTTCCCGCATCAGAACAGTATTGTCTTATCTCCTTAAAAAGATAATTCTGCCTGTCATTGTCAAGTCCGGGTGGGGGTATCACTGGAAAATTGGAGATGGTCGGGTAGCGTTTTGGGTCTTTCAACAGTTGAAACTCGAATGGTTCAGCATCATCACAGTTTAATTTCGCCGTCACCATGCCAGGTCTGCTGGCATCGAAGCTGTAATAGAATAAAGAACACATTTAAAATATTGTCTATTTCGTAAAGAAAACACTGGTCCCAGGACACTGTGAGTCAAGCATCCATGTCAACACATTTCGTACATTGATTACCAGAAACAAAATAAACCTTCTTCACCATAGCTAATAGGGCTAAGTAAATTAGCCTATTGCAATATTTGCAAACCAAAATTCTCTAAGATAAGAACAGAAAAAACAGGAGGAAAACATTTCCTCATTCGTAAAAATAATAATAATAATAATAATAATAATAATAATAATAATAATAATAATAATAATAATAATAATAACAATAATAATAATAATAATAATAATAATAATAATAATAATAATAATAATAATAATAATAATAATAATAATAATAATAATAATACACTGAAGAAGGAACACCTGTTCCGAAACATGTCTGTATTCGGCTGCGAAAACCTGAGTCTGCTGGTCCGGCTTCCTGCTTTCTTCTACTTATTTTATTATGATAAAATATATATACAATATACAATAAAATATAGACAATTACCTGAAGTGCTGGTATTTCTTTATCTGTGGGAACCTTTTGAAGAAGCCACCCAGATGTTGTTGCCAGTCGTAGCTTCGAACAAACACTGTGCCATCTTCACGTCCCACAAGTTGGGGGATATTGACTCCTTTCACCTGATTGATTGATTGAAAATGTTATTAACAGATTGCAGAATGGGTACAATACAATCATTCAGAAGTCTGTAATCTGTCTGTAATCAAGCAAAATAAGTGGTATCCCTTCTCTCTCTTTCTTCCTCTCTCTCTATCTTGATGAAGAAACACTAGTGGAGACAGTCTATGTCTGTCTCTGTGTGTGTGTCTCTTTCTCTCTCTCTCTCTCTCTCTCTCTCTCTCTCTCTCTCTCTCTCTCTCTCTCTCTGTGTCTCTCTCTCCCCCTCTCTCCCTCCCTCTCTCTCCCTCCCTCCCTCCCTCCCTCTCTCTATCTCTCTCCCTCCCTCCTTTGTGTGTGTGTGTGTGTGTGTGTGTGTGTGTGTGTGTGTGTGTGTGTGTGTGTGTGTGTGTGTGTGTGTGTGTGTGTGTGTGTGATTTACAAATACAGTACTGTTTGTACTGTCAACAGTGCACAATTAATAAACAATAATTATTATTAGGAAGATACAATAAAATAGTCCATTTCTATGGTCCATCTATCTGGACAGTATAGGACTGTGAAGCTGCTTTGACAACAGAATTTCCCCAAGGGGATTAATAAAGGATCATCTTATCTTAGTAGGTAACATCACAATAAAAAATAAACAATTTTAGGAAGATAAAATAAAAGTCAATGTCTACAGAGTGTATGGATGCAGGGTCCATCTGTGTGTGTGTGTGTGTGTGTGTGTGTGTGTGTGTGTGTGTGTGTGTCTGGTGGCAGCAGGTCGCAGCTGAATGCTGGAGCGCACCATTCTTAACACCTGAGCAAACACCCGTCGTAACTGCCGCCGTTAACGTAGTAATGTGCAACATGTACTTGTGGAGATTGTTCTGGACTATGTGTCTGGTCTCGGCGATCAAAGTTGCCTACAAGCGAGCGCTCCAAAGTGGGAGAATCTATCAACAACAATGGATTCCCCATGACCCGACGCCAATCCACCTGTCGGGCCTGGAGCTGCCGCCCCACACGGACTTCTCTGACGCGGCCCAGCCCTTGGATGAGCAGCGGTGGTCTGAATTTCAAGCTCGCGAGAGAGCCTTCAGGAAAAGCCTAGATTCGGAACACCGTGACGAGAAACACCACTACGTTTCATCGGGAGACCCTGGAGTTTGGATCCGACTATTTACCCTCCTGAACGGAGTATTCTTCAGGAATGGAGCTTTTACAGCGGTAAATCACTGGGGACGCCCACTCGGATACCCTCTTCTGAAATACGTCGCTCGGGTTCTGAAAAAGTTCCCGGTGAAAGAATCACTTCCAGACGCACTAACACCCGCACTAGTCACCACTTGGATTGAATCACAATTGCGATTTATCCGAGAGACAGTGCAGCCGTCATTAACATCAGCGGGAGGCGACCAACGGAGGAGGAAGGTGAGCCGAAACAAGCTGTCCTACCTCTGGCAACACAAACGGTCTAAAGCCATTCAGATTGTGTTAAACAACAGTGAATATCCCAGCCCCCCTCCGTGCCCCAGTAACTGCGAGCAAGTGCAGTCTTATTATCAGCAGAAATGTCAGGGAGAAATGCGCATTGGCGACCCTCTCCCGTTACCACCATGGCATCACACGCTACCCCCCACGGAGCCAGTCTGTTCCCCAAACACCGCGCATTTTACGCAGGAGGAGGTGGAGACAGTGCTGCGCGCTCTCCCTAACAATAAATCGAGTGGCATGGACGGTGTCACTTATGAGTCACTCAAAGCCACGCAGCCAGGTATCCTAACATCAATCTTTAATGCCTGCCTGGAGAACAAAAGAGTGCCTGAGTCATGGAAGGGTGCTCTCGTCCACAGAATTCCCAAAAAGGACAATATCCCGGACAACCCATCAACCTGGAGAGACATTTCACTTCTTCCTACCATCTACAAGGTATTTATGAAATGTATCCTTGACCGCATCTTGCCCTGGCTCGTGGATGAAAACATACTGTCTCCCAAACAAAAGGCCTATATCAACAGGCAGGGCATGAATGAGCATGTGTTCTGTCTCAAAACAGGCATTGATGATTTCAAACACGAGTCCAGTAAATTTTATTCAGTGTTTCTGGATTTCCGTTATGCTTTTGGAACCCTAGCACACAATGTCATGCTGACAGCCCTTGAGGAAATACATCTACCCCAGGTTTTCATTGACATTGTTAGGGATGTTTACTCTGGTTCATACATACAGGTGATTTGTGGCAAACAGCTCTCAGACCCAATCCCACTCCAAGTAGGTATAAAGACAGGCTGTCCATGGAGTGCAGTCAACTTTGTACTCGCTATCAACTCATGGTTAAAATGGCTTTGTAGTTGCGCTCCCCCTAATGTAATTTCCCCTAACCCCGTCCAGGGGTATGCAGATGATGTAATAATAGCCTCCAGACAGGAGGATGTCATAAACACCATGCTCTCCAGAACCGACTCCTTCCTAGAGTGGTCTGGATTAGAGGTCAAATATGCAAAATGTGCTGTATTCTATGAGAGGCGGAGCGGGGGAAACCGCTGGTACCGAGCAAAATCAGATATAATTCCCACATTTACAGTTGATAACAAGCCACTGAGAGTATATGCACGTCATGAAACATATACCTATCTGGGTCATAAATTTAATGTGGCAGGTGAATGGGAACAACAAGTGAGTGAAATTATCTCTGATTACACAACCAGATTAGATTTAATTGATTCATCGCCCCTGCCACTCATCATGAAGCTTGAAGCAGTCAGACAAATAGCCCTGGTCAAAGTTCAGCACCTATTCTCAAATGTACATATTCCTCGCAAATTTCTCTGTGAGATGAACAATAAAACCGTACAGATGGTGAGACAATGGACTGGACTGAACACTCACTCAACACGGGACATCATATTCCATACCATGCGGAGGGGCGGCCTGGGTGTTCCCAACTTTGAATGGACGTACATTGCCACGAGACTCAGTCATCTTCTCAACATGCTGAACAGTGACGACCAGCACGTCAGAGAGCAGGCCAGAGCCTCTCTGTTCCTAGACCTGCAGAGACGCAAGGTCCCCCTGGCGTGTGGGTCTGATCCAAACTTCCTGGGTTACAAGAAGAAAGCTAGTGGAAAGCTGGACAGCCGCGCCCCCGGATTCGGGGTGTGGTCTGACTGGCCAGACCTGAATGACCTATGCGGCTGGTCCAACGTGGCCCTGGAGTGGGTGGGGCCGGACTCAGACGCTGTTAACGTTTCTGAGGAGATCATCTCTGACCCTACCATCTCTGTGAAGGCCACCATTGACATCTGTGGAACGTGGCATGAACTGCCACTTACCAATGCCCGTGGCCATCTCATGTCGGCACAACAACAACGCCAACGTCAACACTGGACTGAGCTTAAACTGCAAGGGAAGCTTGCTTGTCTCCCTGCCGCTGACCACTCTGTCTCGCACGCAGTTTTTAAAAATGTAGCTATTGATGAGAGCATCATCATTTTTACTTTAAAAGCTAGGCTACAGGTTTTACCATCAATGCTCAACCTTTCCATCTGGTTCCCTGGCAGTCATAGCCCACACTGCATACACCATGGTCACGAACAGACAACAGAAACCATGTCTCACATACTCAATGGCTGTCATGCATACAAAGGGCTCTACATTTGTAGGCATGATAGGATTGTGAACCTGATTGCAGACAGTGTCAGTTCCACACTCGGGTCACCTGCAACATATAAGCTGTATAAACACACCAGTGTGAAGCCATATATGCTCAATCTGTGTAGGGACAATTCACTGTTCTCTGACATTTCAGCAAACACCCCCGATGTTGTTATTGTTAATGAGAATAACAGAGAGGTTCTCATCCTGGAAGTTGGTTGCACGTTTGACTACAGTCTAGAGGAAGCATTTACAACCAAAATGTTAAAATATCAATTGTTAGACCATACCATTTCACAACTCGGCTACAACTGTAAACTTTTAGTCTTCATATTTGGAAGCCTGGGTCATGTCCATAAGTTGGGTGTTAGAGGCCTTCAGTTGGCCGGTCTTCCGAAGAGAAGAGCCAAACAATTAGCTAAATATTGCTCAGTGTCAGCAATTATTGGCAGCCGGGCAATTTGGAGAAGACGCTGCTATCTGTACCCATGAGCTGTGTGTTGATTGTCAGGTTCATCATCCGTGTGAGTCTGTAACTTTGATTGCCACTGTGGCACGATTGTATCCGAATAATCCCACAATGTACAAGCGCACTGTTAATATTTGTGTCCTTTAAACCTTGTTTTTATGTGGACATAAATAAAATATTCTAAATGTGTGTGTGTGTGTGTGATTTACAAATACAGTACTGTTTGTACTGTCAACAGTGCACAATTAATAAACAATAATTATTAGGAAGATACAATAAAATAGTCCATTTCTATGGTCCAGCTATCTGGACAGTATAGGACTGTGAAGCTGCTTTGACACCAGAATTTCCCCAAGGGGATTAATAAAGGATCATCTTATCTTAGTAGGTAACATCGCAATAAAAAATAAACAATTTTAGGAAGATAAAATAAAAGTCAATGTCTACAGAGTGTATGGATGCAGGGTCCATCTGTGTGTGTGTGTGTGTGTGTGTGTGTGTGTGTGTGTGTGTGTGTGTGTGTGTGTGTGTGTGTGTGTGTGTGATTTACAAATACAGTACTGTTTGTGATACAAAAAGAGTTTAAAAAGAAGAAGAGAGTATTTGATGCAGAAACTGTACATTGTGGGGGGGGGGGGGACTGTACATTGGTTTATCGACTAAACCTTACTAGGTTACCTCAGAGCTTTTCCTCACGATGTCGGAGATGCCTGCCAGGGTATCGACTGCAGTTTTCCTGTAGACCTGCTTGATCAAACCGAAGCACCAGTCGGGGCCAAACTTAGTGTGGCCTGTAATTAGGAAGTGGAGGCCAAGCTGCAGGTGCAGTCTGTGGATTGTACGCCAGGCACAATACCACAAGACGTAGTTGTTCTTGTTTTGGGCAGAGCAATTGTCGCAGTGCAGGTCGACTTTCATTTCTCCAACGCCGTAATTGTTGAAGTAATGATGCAGATAGCTGATCACAGCATTGCTACCTGTAATGGGAAATATTAAAGGACACAATGAAAGGACAGTTTACAGACAGATAAAGTGACCAAGAGCTCTGCTATGGCTGGGAAGATGTTGGTATCTTGGAGTCTCTTACCCTTACTCGTGGCCATCCCTTCATCAATCAGGTAATTCACCTGCTTTGTCAGCCCTTCACAATGTACCCCAAACAGGCCACACTTGCGCGGTGTTGCAAAATACATCGGCCCAACTTGAAGAGGGTGAGAGGGGTAGTGCACCTGACGGAAGAAAGAAAAATGATACATTGAAATAATGTTGTAGTGTAGTAGTACAGTAGTGCTGTAGTGATTGTGATGGTGATTGTCATTTTAAATATTACACAACATGATGTAATGCTGTAATACAGCAAACAAACGTTTTTTGTCAAGTAAGTTAACAACAAAAAGCTACATTATAATAGGATCGGATTCTCACCTGCTGTGCATAATCAAAGCTGTAGTGCATTGTGATGTCTTTGCTTGCCGGTGTGGAAGGGCCTAGACTCAGCTGCAATTCCGTACAGGTCTTTTTGGTGGAAGCAGTCATCTCCTGCAACAGCTCGCACTCTCTCTTAACACGGGCCAGATGTTGTAATTGCACCTGCAATTTTTCTGTCTGCAATTTATCCGGCTTGCCAGCCGCTTGACTCAACTGGTAGTTGTTTTTGTAGCATTCACAACACAAATCTGTCCTCGGTTTGGTGATTGTTATCTGGGGCAGAAGGGTTTTCCACAGCTGAAGAAAGCTCCCCTGACCAACAACGCGATGTCCTAGAATAAAATATAAAAAAAAATAAAAAAATAAAAAAAAATGACTCATTACATACACAATGACAGAGGATGGCTATTGGCTACTCAGGACTGGTGTACTTAATCAATTGATGTGTAAACACAAGTGGTTTATGGAATGTTAGATTGTTAATGTCTTTGTCTTGGTAATAGTACCCATTACATACACAATGACAGAGGATGGCTACTCAAGACTGGCGTACTTAATGCTGAAATTTTACACAATTGATGTGTAAACACAAGTGGTTTATGGAATGTTAGATCGTTAATGTCTTTGTCTTGGTAATAGTACACATTACATACACAATGACAGAGGATGGCTACTCAAGACTGGCGTACTTAATGCTGACATTTTACACAATTGATGTGTAAACACAAGTGGTTTATGGAATGTTAGATCGTTAATGTCTTTGTCTTGGTAATAGTACACATTACATATACACAATGCCAGTGGATGGCTGCTCAGGACTGGTCTATGCTGCAAATTTACACAATTGATGTGTAAACACAAGTGGTTTATGGAGGGGGGCTTGAACTTAAGTGATGTCAATAAGTACATTGGAGAGATTGTATTGTGAGAAGGATATTTGATGAAAGCAGCTTGGCTCCTTCAACATTGCATTTCACAGTTGAACAGATCATGCTTATTATAGAACAGTAGAAAATTATCAACATTATGGAATGTAGCAGTCCAGACGGCTGTACCTCATGTCACCTCGTCCTATACATGGCAATGGGCCTGAGATAACCAAGAGCTTACTTGACTGCAGAAGAGTGGTGAGCAATAGTCTTAAGTCTCTCTCCGGCTGCACAGCCTTCATGAAATAAATTAATAAATAACACACATACCTGCTTCCTCCCCAGCAGGTTTGTAGAGACGCCAGAGTGACGCTTTTGTCAGATTGCTTGGAAGTAACTTGGCACTGTAGTCTCTGTGGCCAGGTTGTCTACCAGGCAAGACAATAGAATGGACCTCTGCATAATTGGTGAGAAAATCCACAACACGTTGACAGTCTTCTTTACAGAGAAACTTTTTGTGAGTTCTCGGTTGTTTTTCTCTATCACATGGTGTCAGTCCATTTGTCTTGTAGTGCTTGATAATAGCTTTGAGAAGTCCACAGCTTATCCTAAACAAAAAAAAATAACAATTTGAAATAATTATTATACACACATACACACAGTCCCTGCTAGAGCTAATGATAATGTCTTCAATACAGTCACGTGCTTTGCACTATATAGAATATTATTGTATAGTACTGTTATACAATGAGTGCAGGTCTGGAAGGAATGTGAATCACTACCCACCTTCAAAAACACTCTCAAAGAACACCTACGGGGGACTGCAATTCAAAACTGGCCCCAACAAATGTCCTAACCCAGTTGTACAATAAAGACCAAGCATGGCTTTGTCAGTATTCCAATGTACAGCCCCACCCAACCCCACCCCACCTACCCAACCTCCTCCAATGTACAGTTTATATGTCAAATATATGTCAGTATTCCAATGTACAGTGTGTGTCCCCCCCTACCCAACCCCCCCCCCCCAACCTCCAATGTACAGCCCCACCCCACCTACCCAACCTCCCCAGTGCACAGTTTCTATGTCAAATGTATATACACTCTTTTTCTGGATTGTTTTAGTATCACAAACAGTGCTGTATTTGAAAATCTGGTATGTCATAAATGTATAGATGTAGCAGTACTGTCTATCTGTATGTCGTGTGTGTCATATGATGAATTGAAAATGGGGGACCCTGATGGAAACAAGATGAAAGTCTTTCTCAGGTCTGCATCCTCTTAACAATTGTATGTATTGAGCTGTACTGTACTGTACCCATTCTGCAATCTGTTAATAAACTTAATCAATCAAGGGTCTGCTATGACATCACTACTATGACAACACAACGTTCCAGAATGTACTACTAGCCTGTACTAACCGGTTCTACTGTGACATCACACTATGATTGCCATGACATTCATCTGAGTTTGTGCATGACAACGCCTGCCGTTCGGAATTCTCTTTCCGCTCTTTATAGCATTTGCAATCAAACGTTCTTATTTTTTCCAATTCTTCATTGGTGTCACTGTCTACGGTTACAACAGACATCATATCTTCGACATATCTCATCGTTAATTCCGTTGAATAGCCCGGTGTGACGGTCCCGCTGTGAACAGAATCATCCTCTAAATCTGATTGATCCGCGCGCTGCAATAAGTCATCTTCCTCTTCAGAATCATCCTCGGGCTGCTGTATCGGATCGATATCAGGCAATACGTCTTCATCCGAATCTTCTTCTTCATCTGAAGAGTCTGGTTTGCGCGGTGGTTCGGGGACTGGACCTGGGTAAAAAAAGTCCATTAAGAACCCATTCATTAAATGCGATCCATCGATGGCTCTTCCTGAAGCAGATATTTTGTTGAGTTCAGCAGCGATCGTCTTTGCATCCATCTCTCAACGCAAGACACATTAAAAGTGTCACCAGGTGCCAACAGGTGTATAGGTCTTGTGGGGGCGTTGCGCTGCGGGCTGCCTCTCCCCCCAAGGTTTAGATTCGATTCAAATGCAAATTGTTATTACGCCCCCTGTTGTGAAGGGCCAGATTAAACCGAATATATATATTTATTTATATATATATATTTAATTGTATTTGTATATTCTCTAATATTCCCTGATATCCCTTGTATATTCCTTGTACAATATGCATTGAATATCCATTCTAGCCTACTGAACATCCCATAATAGTCTCCATTCTACTATTGGTCGAGACCTTGGTGCCAGGCTGCCATACCCCTCAGACCCAGTTCAAACGTACCGCTCAACATGTACGAACAAGTCCTAGTTCCGCGTAGGAATCTGGCTACCGCACCACTAATGGGACTATTTGTTCATAGTGCGTATATATACTGCGCTACTAAAGTAGGACTTCCTTTTCAGTCCAGTTTCTTACCCTCCAATAGAGTCACAGACGTAAAGCCTCCCCGCGACGCCACGTGTGGGAGTAAGGCCAAGTTCGGCTTACCATCGGTATTGAGACATCGTGTATATTAATATTTGAATAGTCATATTTGGCACTATATCGTCGAGTTGGACGTAGTCTATTAAGCTAATAATAGTCTGTTAATATATAGTGCTTCGTACGGTGAGAATACTACCGTAGTCAGTACCCCATCGTTTCGGGCAGAGAACTGGCTGCTTATCCAGGGTGGTTGACCCCACGTGAAGCTGCACCCGAGGAGCCCCAGAGCCGACGAGCGAGTGGACCTGTATACCGGATTATTCTACCGACGACAGCCCGCCTTCCCAGGCACGGATTATGCTTTGTATACGTTGATTATTCCATGGATAAAGACCCCCGACACTGCCGTGTGTTGGAACCCCCCCCCTGGAGAGGACGCAAGGTGAGGAGACGCTCTGCAAGACGAGGTCGCTTCACGTCTCTCCTCCGTGGACCGGAGGACGCCGGCCCACAAAGAGTCCACCTGCTTTCATCTGTGGTCCAAGGATCGCCGGCGCATTGAACGGCACTACAGTGGGTTCACCTGGGATACCCTTGGCCGGATGAGGCAGCCGGATTCTACCCCCCCCCCCCCTTCCTACTCCTGTCGGCTTACAAGCGACCGGATTAACCCCCCCTAGTGTATCCAGTATATAATCATTAAAGTATCATTGCTGTTATTCCTTAAACTATTCCAGGTCGTATATGTACCACCTGCGCCTTCAGAGATTGGACATTCTCTATTGATATACCGACGAATACTCTTGCCATAAAAGTGCATACTAATTCCCATTCATAAATGTGATTGATTTGATTAAGTGCTTGCTCTACACACCATCGCTGTGTAGAAATAAATACCTATTTCTAATTCGTACATTTGTGTTGGATCCGTTTCATCTACGTGACAGTGTTCATCATAATATATTTATGCCGTGTACTGGGTGGCCGAATATTAAGTACAAAGGTAGTGGTAGTAAGTATCATATCTAGTAATACAGTCAGGGAATTGTACCCCTCAGTTACAATTGGTCCTTCGAGCCGGATGGTAATTAGTGTAATATTAATATAGTGTTATTAATATTGAAATGGCCTATGATGAACACTCCACGAAACGATCCTCCTAACCAACGCCCGCAGCGCGAACGACGGCTCCCTCAGTACTTAGAGGCTTACGCTGTCAGTCAACAACCTAGTCTTCTACTAACAGTAAACGCGGTAAAACTAGAAAGTAAAAGTATGTCTAACCCCAACGCCCAGACTACCCCGACCATAGAGGCCCCTACGGGTTCTAATGTAACTGACCAAGTTCACGGTGGGGACCAGTGGGAACCAGACATGACTTCACACCCCGCCAGTACTGAAGAAGTAGTCCCCGATGAGTCCCGGGAGGAATACAACGCTACCGAGACAGAACTCGGCACGGAAGAAGACGGGGAGAGCACCGTGGAGATAGAGCTCCAAGGCTCCGCAAGGAGTACCCCGAGGGAAGGCTCCCCTATACAACCGCCTTCTCCCAGCGAGGCAGAGAGGACCCTACAGCAGGCCTTCCTCATCAGCCTGAACGCCGCTGCTGAACGCGACCGACTGCAGATCCAGCAGCGGAGCGAAGAAGAGCATATACGTCTAGAAATAAGACGCATTCAAAGGGAAGAGAATGTGGCCCGAGACCGAGCAGACAGCCAGCGAGCAGCTGCTGGTGCTCTACGGGACGCAGAGCGCGACAGACAGCAAGCGCAACTAATAGAACAGCTGATCAGACGGACAACACCCTCTCCCTCCGCCAGAGGCTCCAGGAACTCGTCTAGACACACCTCCAGGGCGGCATCCCCTAGCTGAGTGAGCAACCCTGAACTTGACCAACAGACAAGGTCTATACCCCCCACAGACCACCTCCCCCCACCGGTCCAAGCGAGACCTAGCAACCGGGAAGGAGCAGCATATCCTGTGGAGAGGCTAAACCAGAGACTACAAGCACTGGATGACCTAACTGAAGACGAAGAGGAAGAGGAGGAGAACCACGCCCGACGACAGCACAGTACTCTACCGGACGCCTGTACGTTAATGCCAAGCAAGCAGTGCAAAAATGCTTCCGCATTCGTCACCGCACGCTAGTGCGGTAAAGCGCCCTTCTTTTCAGACAAATGCTACCGTGCGTGCACCGGCGGCGGCGTGCTCGCTCAGGTGCGTGCGTGCGCCGGCGTGCTCGCGCGAGGTGCCCGCGCATGCGCATGAGATCCCGCCTTGAGCGGAGCTCAATATATATAAGTCACCGCCCCTTATTCAGTATCTACCAATAGCTCAATTGGCAAGGACACATGGCTGTGGATCCTATGGCTTGTTTGCTGGCGAGTTCGAATCCCATAGAAAATATTTTTTAACGTGATTTTTTTTTAACGTGTATTATTTCGCCGGTTAAGGTTATTTCGCCGGTTAAGGTTAGGCATGGTTAAGGTTAAGGTTAAGGTTAGGCATTGTTTCGGAGTTGGTTAAGGTTAGAACGGTTAAGTTTAGGCGCTGTTAAGGAGCTGGTTAAGGTTAGAGTTTGTCAAAGAGAATGGCAATATAATTTCTATGGTTAAGGTTAGGCATGGTTTCGGAGTTGGTTAAGGTTAGAACGGTTAAGTTTAGGCGTTGTTAAGGAGCTGGTTAAGGTTAGAGTTTGTCAAAGAGAATGGCAATAGACAGCCTATTTCCGCGCGACCTGGGCGCTGGGCGGCGGAAAATGAAAGGCGCATTACTGCATGCCACTACGGTAAATTTTTGCACTGCTTGCTTGGCATAAAGCTACACGCCTACCGGACCAGGAGGTCCGGTACAGCCCAGGCTATACTCCCGCGGAGCTGCGCTACAGACCCCCGACTCTATACCCGGGTGAGCACGACGCACAACCCGCACCGAGGAACAGCACCTGGACAAGCAGGCCATGGTACACTGCCGGTACCAGCCCATACCAAGGAGCGGGAGGAGACTCGCCTAGGAGGCCTCTCCCCCAACGCTCGCCGATGTATCCACAGTCAGCGTCATACATTGGCACGCCTATGGTACCCGACTTCACCCAAGAGAACCGGGCCCAGTATACAGAACTCCGCATGTGTCTGGAGACCATGTTGGTGGATGTATTGGATGAACGCCACAAATACGCCATCCTACTGAAGCACTTAAAGGTACCCCGCGCACATAATATAGCGCTCGCCTACGCGACTTCCACCACCCCATACACAGCAGCGCTGGTAGCATTGGACCAGAGGTATGGGCGCATATGGGATTACGTGATCCAGGAGATCCGACACATCGACCGCTTACCCCCAGCAATAGACAATCGAGCACTGGACGACCTGTCCATCAGAGTGCAGTCCCTGGTAGGGATGTTGGGAGCGCAGAGAGAGAAGGGGAGGCATGAACTTTACGCCAACTCAAATGTGGAAAGGATCTTGGAGAAGCTGCCGCCCGCTCGACAGGAGCGTTTTAGGCGGCAGAGAGACCACCGAGACCCGAATGGCCCCGAACCGAACCTCCTCGATCTAGCAGACTTCCTGGCGAGAGAAGTCAGCAGCCTACGGCTAGATACATTCGGACGGAGCACCCCTGGCTCCAGAGAAGGAACCAGACGACTAAATGATGGAAGAAGATCGGTGACTGTGATGCACCAATCGGAGTCAGTACCGAGCAGCAGGAGCCACAGTACCCCCTCCAGAACGGAGAAGTGGAAGATAGTGTGCCCCTACTGTGAGAAAGAACACTGGCTAGCGCAATGTGACTCCTTCCCCAAGCTGAACGCGGAGGAAGCAAGTCAATGGATAAAGTCCAACAAGCGCTGTTTTCGCTGTGCGCGCTCACACATGGCAGCCGAATGCCGCTTAAAGAAAAGGTGCACCAAGTGCTATGGAGCCCATCTGGACATACTTCACGACAGTAACAGACGGCGCCCTTCACCAGCACCACCCAGCAGCAAAGCGAGCGTCATGTACATCGACCCCGCCAGCAGCAGTGGAGCCCGAGTACTCCTAAAAGTAGTGCGTGTGACACTAAGCCACCAGAATAAAGTCCTGGACACTTACGCCGTCCTCGATGACGGGTCAGAGAAGACCCTTCTGCTCGCCTCCGCTGCGGCCCAGCTAGGGCTGCGGGGAAGCGAAACCCAAATGACAATTCGGACAATAAGACGAGATTTGAAGACGATAAAGGGCGAGAATGTCTCATTCTCTATCGCAGCAAGCGGCCAGCCTGAGCGACGGTACCAGATTACAGACGCTTTCACCAGCCAAGAAATAGGACTGTCGCGGTACACATACCCCGTCGCCAAGCTGATGGAGAAATATGCACATCTGCGCAAGTTACCGATCCCGCTCATAGACAATGCTATGCCGACCCTGTTGATAGGCTCCGACCATGCAGACCTCATTGTCCCGATAGACCGGGTTCATACCGGACCCCGAGGCTGTCCTGCAGCAGTCGAGACCCGTTTGGGATGGACTCTCCAAGGCCCGCTCGCCAAATCTCTCAACCGAAGTACAGCCACTAGATGTCTCCACTCCCGAGTCACGGAGGGAGAAACCGCACTCCTGCAACACGTAGAGCGGCTATGGACCTTGGAACAAATGCCCTTTAAGAACGGAAGGAAAGACATTCGCTCTAAAGATGACATTTACGCCATTCACCTCCTCGAGACAGGGACCAAGAGAGTCCCGGTCAACGGCGTGTTGAGATACGCCACGCCACTCCTGCGGCGAGAAGGAATGCCTACTTTCCACGCCAAGACAGACGCCACAGAACGGTACCTGCTGAACACGGAGCGGCGCTTAGCCAAGAACCCCGCCCAAGAGAGTGTATACCGCGCTGAGATTGAGAAGCTCATCACAGCGGGACACGTCACAAAGATGGACATTAAAGAGGCTGACCAGACCACTGAATCGTGGTACGTGCCTCACCACAAGGTCCATCACAACGGTAAAGACCGCATAGTATTTAACTGCAGCTACCAGATCGGATCCCAAAATCTGAATAAAGAGTTACTGCCCGGTCCCACACTCGGGCCCTCCCTACTCGGCGTTCTACTCCGCTTCCGCCAGGAAAAGGTGGCCATCAGCGGGGACATTAAAGGAATGTTCCTACAGGTGAGATTAGTAGAGGAGGACAAGCCCCTGTTGCGGTTCCTATGGAGAGAGAAGCCAGGAGATGAGCACCCAGCCATCTACCAATGGGAAGTCCTCCCCTTCGGAACGACGTGCAGCCCCTGCTGTGCTACATTTGCACTACAGAAACATGTAGCAGAGGACCCAGCAGCGGACGAAGAGGTCCGACACAGCGTAAAGAACAGCTTCTACGTAGACAACTGTCTACAAAGCCTTTCAACCCAGGAAGAAGCCGAGGCTCTCCTGATTAAACTCCGCGCCTCATTGATCAAAGGCGGCTTTGATCTCAGGCAGTGGGCCAGCAGCGATCCGCAAGTACTGCGCAGCCTCTCCTCCGAGGACAAGGCAGCCAGCATCGAGACCTGGATGGCTACAATCCCGGGAGAAGCCCAGGAGATGACCCTGGGATTGGTGTGGCGATTCAAAACAGATTCGCTTCACTACAGACACAAGCCCCTGACTACGGAGCAGGGAAGGCCGGCGGCGGCGCCGACCACCAGACGGAGTGTGTACACAACACTCGCCCGACAATATGACCCGCTAGGATGTATTCTACCGTACACCACCAGGGCAAAAATGATTGTACGAGCATTGTGGGACAAGGACCAGGGCTGGGACGACCCCATTCCCGCACACCTTGCATCCACCTGGAGAGAGTGGGAGATGGAGCTCCACTCACTCCCAGGCGTTAATATGCGCCGAAGCTACTTCCCACCCACGGTGAGGCCAGAGACATGTAAAATGGACTTACACGTCTTCAGTGACGCCTCAGAGGTCGCATACGGATCAGTAGCCTACTTGCGGGCCCAAGAAAAGGGGGGAGAGATCTACACAGCATTTGTCCTCGCCCGCTCGAGAATAGCCCCACGCAAGCAACAATCTATCCCACGCCTAGAGCTCTGCGCAGCCCTAGCCGGAGCGCACCTAGCCACGCTCATCCAACGTGAGCTCACCATACCGGTGTCTAGAACAATCCTGTGGTCAGATTCCACGACAGTACTCGCCTGGATCAAATCGGACTCATGCAAGTACAAAGTCTTCGTGGGAGTCAGAGTCACCGAGATTCAAGACTTAACCGAAGAGTTAACCGGAAAAACAGAGTGGCGCTACGTTGATACAAAACAGAACCCAGCTGACGTCATCACCCGGGGGATGCCCCTGGATGACCTCACCCGTCGCAATGTCTACAGTGACGGCCCAGCATTCCTAAAGCTCCCGGAAGGAGAGTGGCCCACGCCTATCCCGAGGGAAGCCAGTCAGGAGGAGGCTGAGAATAAGAAGCCTGTGTTCTGTGGATTGAGCACTGTTATCTCCGCAGACCCCAACACACTCCTGATGGGGCGGCTAGATCCCGCGTTACCCCAGACAATGTACCGGCCTGAAGAAGCAACGGCCGACGAATGTGGAGGTACAGCCAAGTATTAGCCGACAAGTTTTGGAGCAGTTTCCTACTGCACTACCTACCGTCTCTACAGACCCGCCAGAAGTGGGTAAAGGAGAGAGACAATTTGACAGAAGGAACAGTCGTCATGATTATTGATCAATCACTGCCCAGAGCTATGTGGCCGGCCGGCCGCGTAAGCAAAGTGATCACCGGTGCCGACGGCAAGGTCCGAGCAGCTGAAGTGCTCGTCCAGGGTCGCACTTACACCCGTCCCGTGGCGAGGCTCATAGAACTGCCCCGACTCCCAGACACAATCGATGATGACCATGACCCTATAACCCTATGACTTTGTGAAGTTGACTGACCCCTACAGCAAACCCTTATGTGTAAATAGACAACGCGATTAATCTGTCTCTGTTTAACTGATTAGGTCTGGGACCAATCAGGGGGTGGCTGTTGTGAAGGGCCAGATTAAACCGAATATATATATTTATTTATATATATATATTTAATTGTATTTGTATATTCTCTAATATTCCCTGATATCCCTTGTATATTCCTTGTACAATATGCATTGAATATCCATTCTAGCCTACTGAACATCCCATAATAGTCTCCATTCTACTATTGGTCGAGACCTTGGTGCCAGGCTGCCATACCCCTCAGACCCAGTTCAAACGTACCGCTCAACATGTACGAACAAGTCCTAGTTCCGCGTAGGAATCTGGCTACCGCACCACTAATGGGACTATTTGTTCATAGTGCGTATATATACTGCGCTACTAAAGTAGGACTTCCTTTTCAGTCCAGTTTCTTACCCTCCAATAGAGTCACAGACGTAAAGCCTCCCCGCGACGCCACGTGTGGGAGTAAGGCCAAGTTCGGCTTACCATCGGTATTGAGACATCGTGTATATTAATATTTGAATAGTCATATTTGGCACTATATCGTCGAGTTGGACGTAGTCTATTAAGCTAATAATAGTCTGTTAATATATAGTGCTTCGTGCGGTGAGAATACTACCGTAGTCAGTACCCCATCGTTTCGGGCAGAGAACTGGCTGCTTATCCAGGGTGGTTGACCCCACGTGAAGCTGCACCCGAGGAGCCCCAGAGCCGACGAACGAGTGGACCTGTATACCGGATTATTCTACCGACGACAGCCCGCCTTCCCAGGCACGGATTATGCTTTGTATACGTTGATTATTCCATGGATAAAGACCCCCGACACTGCCGTGTGTTGGAACCCCCCCCCCTGGAGAGGACGCAAGGTGAGGAGACGCTCTGCAAGACGAGGTCGCTTCACGTCTCTCCTCCGTGGACCGGAGGACGCCGGCCCACAAAGAGTCCACCTGCTTTCATCTGTGGTCCAAGGATCGCCGGCGCATTGAACGGCACTACAGTGGGTTCACCTGGGATACCCTTGGCCGGATGAGGCAGCCGGATTCTACCCCCCCCCCCCTTCCTACTCCTGTCGGCTTACAAGCGACCGGATTAACCCCCCCTAGTGTATCCAGTATATAATCATTAAAGTATCATTGCTGTTATTCCTTAAACTATTCCAGGTCGTATATGTACCACCTGCGCCTTCAGAGATTGGACATTCTCTATTGATATACCGACGAATACTCTTGCCATAAAAGTGCATACTAATTCCCATTCATAAATGTGATTGATTTGATTAAGTGCTTGCTCTACACACCATCGCTGTGTAGAAATAAAGACCTATTTCTAATTCGTACATTTGTGTTGGATCCGTTTCATCTACGTGACAGTGTTCATCATAATATATTTATGCCGTGTACTGGGTGGCCGAATGTTAAGTACAAAGGTAGTGGTAGTAAGTATCATATCTAGTAATACAGTCAGGGAATTGTACCCCTCTGTTACACCCCCGTTCCACTGAAATCATGTCGTGAACAGCCTATTTTTAAACAAAGGTTGTTACTATTTTTAGATATTCTAACTGTTCGTTTTTTTTTGTATTTTATTTTTTTATAATTTTTTAAACAAACATATAAACAAACATGACAACACACGATAAGATATACAAGCATTAATTGTCAGGGCACATCCAATGAGATCACATTTTAGTTAGTTGTCTTATATAAGATATACCCCTAATACCTGTTATCTAAAAAACCTACACACATATGCTCCAGCTCGAACCCCCCCCTCTCGGACCCCACCTTGAGAAGTACCTCCACTATCCCTCGCACCTAACCAGACACTACCATTATAAGCTAGCTTTTATTCTCTCCACCACTTCTAACCACATTGACATTTTGGATTCATTGAGACCCAGAATTCTTGCTGTAGATATTTCTTGGTAAATTACATCGAGATATGTAAGAAACCAAACTTTACGGCAAATTTTTTCCGGTTGAAACCAGCGTGATGCGATCAGCTTTTTAGCTACTGTGATACCCAATAAAACCAATCTCTTTAGCTGTGGATTCACTGCAAACTCAAAAACATCATTCAATAGTAATACCGAGGGGTGTACAGGTATATTCCAAGATACTAGTTTTGATATTTGTTGGGTCACATCTTTCCAGAATGCCTTAACTGGTGAGCAGTCCCAATACATGTGCATAAATGTCCCTTCGTCCCCATTTGTACATTGGGAGCATTTGGAGTCTTGTTTAAGCCCCATTCGGCACAGTCTTATAGGAGTCAAGTATGTCCTGTGAATATAGTTAAGATTGATTTGTTGATGATCCGGGTTCCTTGATGTAAGTCGGACATTTGCCCAGGCTCCTTGCCAATCAAAGTCATTTTCCAGGTCTGGTATATCCCTCCTCCAGACAGAGTCTAGTTGGAGGGTTTCATACGAGGACGTTAGTAATTGATGATAAAATTCTGAAACAAAACCTCTCGATGTCTCTCTTTCGTAGAAGAATTTGTGGTATCTGTGGTGTTCAATTGGTCTGTCTAATGGAACACCGTGAGACTTCAAACATAGCTCTAACTGTTTGTAAAAAAGCCATGTGGACTTGGTGAGATTACATTTTTTGCGTATTTCTTTATCACTACAAAAACCCTGTTTGTTAAAAACATCCCCTAATGAGTGTATGCCTTGCTCTTCCCATATAGGGAATCTTATAGGTCGTTTTCCAATTAAGAGTGCATTGTTATTGAATAAGGGAGTATGATTGTGCCATTTTTGTGGGTTAGGATTTTTTTTTTGTGATTCACGCCATATCCGGATCGCATGAGTAATTATGGGTCCAAATTTTCGTTCACAGTACTTGATTGGCAGTTTAGTGTATGCTATGTCCTTCAGTCGGGGCTACTATGTTTTCTTCAAATTTTTTCCAGGATACTAATGCTTGGGGGTCAAACCATGTTGTCAATGGACTTAATGTGTACGCCTTAAAATATAGGAAAAAATCTGGAAATGCCATGCCACCATCTGCTTTATTTCTCTGTGCGGTGGATCTTTTTATACGTGGTGGTTTGTTATTCCAAATAAATTTGTATGTGGAGGACTGTAATCTTTTCCAGTAACCCTCTGGAGGGGGTAACGGTAGCATTGAACTGAAGAAGTTGATTCTAGGTAGTACATCCATCTTAACTATTGATATCCGTGCTTGTACTGTGTTTTTAAGTTTTGCCCATCTATCAAGGTCGTCTTTGATTTTGTTTTGGATTTTTGTGTAGTTGTGCTTCACAGTTTGTCTTATGGTGGGGAATATTTCCACTCCCAAGCATCTGAAATGTTTTACCATCGGTATCTCTCCTGGGAGGGTTGTATCTTTTTTTGCAGGGGTGTTAAGTGGAAAGAAAGCCGATTTCGGCCAATTTATCTTAAATCCCGATAAATCACCAAAGTCCTCAATCAACTTGAGCAGATGAGGCAATGTGGTGTTGGGGTTTTGCATGAACAATATTACATCGTCCGCATATAAACTAATTTTTTGTTGTGTGCCCTTGATTACGATTGGTTCTATGGATTGGGATTGTCTTATATATTGTGCTAAAGGCTCTAATGATAGATTGAACAGTCCGGGACTAAGAGGGCAACCCTGTCTGGCAGAGCGTGATACCGGAAAGATTTTGGAGATGATTGTGCCTGTTGTAATCATGGCCGATGGGTCTTTGTATAATACTTTAATCATATCTATGAATCCTTATCCTAACCCCATCCTTTCTAGTACTGCCCATAGATACGACCATTCCAGCCTGTCAAAGGCTTTCATAGCATCCAGGGACAGCATTGCCTTAGGTATGGTGTCCTCCTTGTCGGCATCAAGTACGTGCAGTATTCGTCTTATGTTTTCAGTGATCAGGCGGCCTCCTATGAAGCCAGTTTGGTCCGGGTGAACTAAAGACGTCATATGCTTTTGTAATCTGATGGCTAATACCTTAGAGTACAGTTTGATATCTGTTCCGAGGAGGCTTAAAGGTCTATAACTACCGCACTCGTTGGGGTCTTTGTCTTTTTTAAGGAGGACTGTTATGAGTGCAATATTGTCATTCTTATGGAAGTTCCCCTCCTTGACTGAGTATAAGATCATATTTAGTAATAAGGGGCCAATTATGTCCCAACAAGAAAGGTACATTTCTGATGGGAAACCGTCTCTTCGAGGAGCCTTACCACTTTTCTTTGCGGTTATGTCCTTCTTGAGTTCCTCTAGTGTGATCGGTGTTTCTAACTGTTTAGCGTCATCCTCTGAAAGTTTAGGGAGAATAATTTGATTAAGAAATGTGTCCATTTTGTTTTGATCGAAGGTCGTTTCTGATTTATATAAGTCGGAGTAGAATTCTTTGAATGTATCGTTTATTTTTACAGGATCTGTTACAAGTACTTGTTGTGCTCTAATGGTAGTTATATCTGCAAATTTTGCATTAATTCTTAATCGCATGGCTAATAGGTGGCTGGGTTTGGAACCATGGGAGTACTGCTGTTGTCTTGTGCTGCGTATTTGTATTTCCGATTGTTGTCTGTATATGGCATTGATCTCTATTTTTAGTACGTTAACTTGATTCTCTAGTCGAGTTGAGTTGTTGTATTTTAGAGAATTAAATAACGTTGAGTAAAGCATTTCCAGCTCAGCCAGTTTTGTGCATTGATTCTTGCGCATTTTGGAGGAAAAGCTATCCGTGAAATCTTTGATCATTCCCTTTACCGACATCCATATTATTCTGGGGTCTTGCACCGAGTTTGCATTCTCCCGTTGGAATACTATAAGAGCTTCTTTGAGTTGTGTAATGAATTCCTTGTTATTAAGCAGCAACGAGTTAAATCGCCATCTTGGGGCTCGGGAGGATAGTATACCAAATGTACCTTTAAGGAGTAAATAACAGTGATCAGTGCGTTGGGTATCATTTCCACTTCATAATTATCAAATAGTCTCTGTGATGCAAAGACATAATCTATTCTGGATAGTGTATTATGTCTCGCAGATCGACAAGAGTACTTTCGGGTCGTGGGATTAAGTAACCGCCATAAGTAATTTACACCTGTAATCTTCGACCAATCCTTTAATGCCTTCGATGAATTCTTTTGTTCGCTGGAAAAGGCGAGGTAAGATTTGTCCATCCTTGGGTTCCAGATGGCATTAAAATCTGCACCTATTATAAATGAGTAATCGGGAATGTCTAACATTGCATTGGTTAGTGTAGTGAAGAAATCTTCTTCGTACAAATTTGGGGCGTATACCGCTACCAACGCTATTTTCTGGTTCTTATGTTCAATCTTAGCTATAGTTATCCGACCTTCTACATCAGACCATACTCCCTTTAGTACAATATTCAACTTACGTTTAACGACTATGGCTACACCCCGAGTTCTCGTACCAATAGAAGAGTGACTAATATTATGGTATGTGTTGTCCGCTAATTTATCTATGTCTTTCTCTAGAATGTGCGTTTCGCTTAGCAGAGCAATGTCCACATGTTCTTTTTTCATCAGTGTGAGCACGCGTTTGCGTTTGAGTTGGTTATTTATTCCCCCGGTGTTCCATATCATTATATTCAAACTAGCCATAATCTATACACGTTGTATTGTAATTTTTGGTAATGCTTCTAGAGTGCGAGGCAATAATAGATATACATCCCACTAGTGAGGTCCCGTTGAGAGCCGAGCTTAAAAACATACATATAAAAATCCCCTACCCTTCCCTCCCACCGAGAGTCGTACAGGATTGTGTTCCATGAACACAACCTTTGCGTATGACTCCCTCCCTTGTACCACCGGATATCCCAGAATGATCCAATTATCCTTAACATTCCTATGTATACCATAGGATCTAACACTCTAAATTCTACCATAAGTAGAATGTCGACTGTGGCTTGGCCACTTTCCCGTAAAATAAAAATGTAAATAAGATAAAACTAAAAATAAAGACCAAAAATAAGCTTCAATTGTCATGCCCTAATCACTTACATTTTATATGAACTTGTGTAATTTATAGTAACCCATGAATAATATGGAGGTATTGAACTGAAGAGAGAGCCTCAATAAATCAGAGAAAACGGATGAAAAAAAACAAGTAAAAGGAAGAGAACATTAACTTAGATCTTAAAAGAGCATTGCTATGCTTAAACCTAAAGTATAAATTGGAGAAGTAGTGGAAATATTTCCAATTAATAAAAAACAGATTTTAAATACGTATATGCAGCATTTCCCCTGACCGCGGTGGGCGATGATACGTTGTGTAGAATGATCTTTCAGCCGGCCGCTGCTATGATGGTTCTGTGGTTCTGCATCTGGATTCTGTTGATTATTCCCCCGAGGGGCTTCTGGTATAGTGACTGACCACGTATTGCTGTTGTTCCAGAATGTTCCCTATATCAAAGAATGCTTTAGATGTTCTAGATCAGGGGTGTCAAACTCATTTTCACAGAGGGCCACATCAGCATTATGGTTGCCCTCAAAGGGCCAAAGACCGTATAAATGTTAATGTAATGTAAAATAAATGTAGCTACACATTTACATATTGTTAAACATGGTGTTTCTGTATTTATTACTTATTCAAGTTATACATATTGCATATTCATTTGCATAAATGTAAAAATATATGTTAGCTTATGTTATTTTAACAAATTATTTTAGTTTATCAGAACCCCATATTACTCCACCAATCAATGATCAAACCATTCAAGTAAATAACAAAGAAGAATATCATCAAATACAAGCTATGACATTAAGTTTGTTCAAAACCTTTTTGTCACAGTCAAGAGGGGCAGAACTAACAACTGTGAGCTGCAAAGAACACGTGGGACAGATGTAGCAGATGTTACAAAAACAAATGGCTGCACACAACCTTGCAGAGGCCATACATCCAACTAATGGAAGATAGTTTAATTAACTTTAATTAACAGATTGCAGAATGGGTACAGTACAGTACAGCTCAATACACACAATTGTTAAGGGGATGCAGACCAGAGAAAGACTTTCGACTTGTTTACATCAGGGTCCCCCATTTTCAATTCGTAATGAAATTGCTATTATGTGTCTGCATGAACACACAACTGTAACTGTACTCAAAAATAACAAAATAAGGGTTGTCTCAGTTCACAACTATATTGGTCAAGTTTTGGGTGGGACTTGTTTGCGTCCCTACAGCTTCTTATTCAATTGAGCGAGATGCTCGGTTATGTCACACAGCCAGTTTGCATCTGACAGTTCAGACAATATTTCTTCAACCCTTTGTTACCTATTCCGCCTGGATCGTTTTTGTATTTTGGGCTGTAAAATTGTCAAAGAAAGTAAGTGCTTTTGGCTTTTTTCCTTTGTTACCTCAGATGTTCAACATACATGTATGTTCAAGTTCAAGTTCAAGTTCTTTAATAGTTGTCATACAGAAGTACAGAATACTTTCATACAAAATGCTTCTTACTGTTACGCTCCAGAGACTGTGCTAGACAAGATAGTATCAAATAACATAAAAAGAATGTGTAATAACTAAGGCTGTCAAAGTTAAAGCTTTATTAACGCATTAACCCACAATTATTTTAACACTGGTATTTTTTAACCCAATATTAATGTAAAAAAAAAAAAAAAAAAAAAAAATTATTTTTTTTATTTTTTTATTTTTTTTACCTGAGCTCTTGGGGGGCCACATCAAATGACGTGGCGGGCCGGATTTGGCCCGCGGGCCGTGAGTTTGACACCTATGTTCTAGATTATTCCAATATGTCGTTTTTACATTGTTTGAATGTTCCAGTATGTTCTGGAGTGTTCCAATCTTGAATCCAATATGTCCGCAATAATAGAAACCCGACGGGGATAGCGTTCAATAACTCTGAGCACGTAGGTCTCTCTGTCCCAAATCCTCGGTTCATTAAAGATTGTACTATATGGTGAACCTTGCATAACAGAGATTAAAAGGCCATTTATACACTATTCTGCGTGTTGTGCAGACAAATATTTGGCTGCATCTTCAGGCGAGTTGAGGAAAACCCTTGCTCCTTTTTTATCGACAATGCGAAGTATTGCCGGGTATGATAATATGGGCCTGTATTTCTCCAGATATAGTTGAGACATCACCGTCTTGAACTTGGCACGCAGGTCCACTACATCACGACAATAATCTTCAAAGCAGTGTATTGGTACATCCATGTATTTCAGATTGCCTTTCATCCTGCAAGTTTCACGAATAATCATTTCTTTTATTCTGACTTGGCGCAGGATAACCAATATCACTCTGGGCTTAGCGTTATTGCCAATGGAACGGGTCCCCAATCTGTAGCACTATTCCACCTCTGGTATTTTAGGAAGGATCTCTGTTCCCAAGATTTTCTGTAATTCTGTGGCAAACTCTTCAGGTTGAGCACATCTCACTGACTCGTCCAGACCTACTATACGAATATTCAGCTTGCGTTTTTGATATTCCATCTCGAATATTTTGGCTTTCTGTTCTTCATTGATTCGCTTAAGCTCCATCGTTATATCGCTGAGCTCCGTATTGATTTCTTTGTAGTTTCCCTTCATCTCAGCAGTTAGGTTATCGTTGATAACTTCTACTTCTTTGTAGATTTGAGCGAATTTTTTTTCGTGGGCTTCCATTACTGTTCGTTTTTATAGTATATATGTGCTTATACATTCAATTTATAATAATATGAAGAAGAAAAAAAACACACACAAACAAAAAAAAAAAAACGATTTCACGTCTAGACGAGAAGGGGGCGGGCCGAGTTCTGGTCAGTAGCGCTGCCAGGTGTCACATATAGGGTTTTATAATATATACATGTTAAACTCTTCATTCTCTTCAGCCTGTGCATGTTGACACTCGGCTGTGTTATCAGAAAGCAAAGCATTAATGTTCACAGTTATGCTGATGACACCCAATAATTTATCTCTGTATCCCCAGATGATTTCAGCCCATTGTCACCTTGGTGAAGTGTATTTCTGACATAAATAATGGATGTAAGATTTCCTCCAGTTGAACGAGGATAAAACTGATATTTTAAGTCATTGGGGAAAAGGAGAGAGAAACCGTCTGTAAAATTACAATCACTTGCACTCAACACCAAGGACCAGGTGAAAAACATTGGTATCATTAGGGACTCAGACTTACATTTGGAGGCCCACATCAGAAATGGCACAAAATCATCCTTTTACCATTCAAGGAATATTGTAAATTCGACCTCTTCTCTCTAAGGCTGATACTGAAAATATAATTCATGGTTTTATTACCAGCAAGCTTGATTACTGTCATGCTCTCCCGTCTATAAAAAAACAGTTAATTACAATTACACCCATTTTAAAGCCCCTGCATTTGTTGCCTGTTTTGGTTGTTTTAGAATATATTTTAAGATAATTGTATTGGTTTTTAAATGACTAAGTGGTAATGCACCTGCCTATTTATCTGAAATGCTTTTTAGGTATGTGCCCGGCAGAACCCTTAGATCCTCTGACACTGGCCTCTTCACTGTTCCACAGTCTAGAACACAAAGGCGTTTAGTGTTTACGGTCCGAGTCATTGGACGATCTACAGGTTTCTGAATCTGTGGATGTTTTTTAAAGAAATCTTAAGACACTGGATCTCTCTCTAGACCTCTATAGGCCTATAGAGTTTTATAATACATACATGTTGAACTGGAGGACCTCTTTATAGAGTTTTATAATATATATGTTAAACTGGAGGAGCTCTCTATATATATATTTATAATATATACATGTTAAACTGTATGACCGCTTTATAGAGTTGTATACTATCTACATGTTAAACTGGTTGACCTCTATATAGAGTTGTACAATATCTTCATGTTAAACTGGATGACCTCTATATAGCGTTTTATAATATATACATGTTAAACTGTGGGACCTCTATATATAGTTTTATAATATCTACATGTTAACACTTTGGTCGCCGGCCAGAAATCCGGAAATGACTGTGCCTGGCCAGGATTCCTGGGCGATTTTAGCATATCTCATGATCTTAGCGGAGCTATTTCTATATTTTATATTATAACTATGGGGAAATGGTTTGGCTCATTTGACGACGACGACGAGTTGATGTACACTATGAAAAAAACCGTTTGTTTCTGCATGTCTTCGTTCGCTCACAATTACAAGTTTAAAAAAGGTAAATAAAGGTAAAGGGGGGGGGGGGGGGGTGAGGGGGGGGTGATAATAGTTACTGAACGTGTTATAAAGCAATTTAGACTGGGATGGATGGATGGATGGTTTGTTTGATAGATTGTTTTATTGTTTTATTGATTGAATGTTTGTTTGATTGAATGTTTGATGGTTTGTTTGATAGATTGTTTTATTGATTGAATGTTTGATTGTTTGTTTGATTGATTGAATGTTTGATGGTTTGTTTGATAGATTGTTTTATTGTTTTATTGATTGAATGTTTGTTTGATTAATTGAATGTTTGATGGTTTGTTTGATAGATTGTTTTATTGTTTGATTGATTGCATTTTGATGGTTTGTTTGATTGATTGAATGTTTGATGGTTTGTTTGATAGATTGTTTTATTGTTTGATTGATTGAATGTTTGTTTGATTGATTGAATGTTTGAAGGTTTGTTTGATAGATTGTTTTATAGTTTGATTGATTGAATGTTTGTTTGATTGATTGAATGTTTGATGGTTTGTTTGATAGATTGTTTTATTGTTTGATTGATTGAATGTTTGTTTGATTGATTGAATGTTTGATGGTGTGTTTGATAGATTGTTTTATTGTTTGATTGATTGAATGTTTGATGGTTTGTTTGATTGATTGAATGTTTGATGGTTTGTTTGATAGATTGTTGTATTGTTTGATTGATTGAATGTTTGATGGTTTGTTTGATTGATTGAATGTTTGATGGTTTGTTTGATAGATTGTTTGATTGTTTGATTGATTGCATGTTTGTTTGATTGATTAAATGTTTGATGGTTTGTTTGATAGATTGTTTTATTGTTTGATTGGTTGAATGTTTGATGGTTTGTTTGATTGATTGAATGTTTGATGGTTTGTTTGATAGATTGTTTTATTGTTTGATTGATTGAATGTTTGATGGTTTGTTTGATTGATTGAATGTTTGATGGTTTGTTTGATAGATTGTTTTATTGTTTGATTGATTGAATGTTTGATTGATTGAATGTTTGATGGTTTGTTTGATAGATTGTTTTATTGTTTGATTGATTGAATGTTTTATGGTTTGTTTGATTGAATGTTTGATGGTTTGTTTGATAGATTGTTTTATTGTTTGATTGATTGAATGTTTGATGGTTTGTTTGATTGATTTAATGTTTGATGGTTTGTTTGATTGATTGAATGTTTGATGGTTTGTTTGATAGATTGTTTTATTGTTTGATTGATTGAATGTTTGATGGTTTGTTTGATTGATTGAATGTTTGATGGTTTGTTTGATAGATTGTTTTATTGTTTGATTGAATGTTTGTTTGATTGATTGAATGTTTGAAGGTTTGTTTGATAGATTGTTTTATAGTTTGATTGATTGAATGTTTGTTTGATTGATTGAATGTTTGATGGTTTGTTTGATAGATTGTTTTATTGTTTGATTGATTGTTTTATTGTTTGATTGATTGAATGTTTGATGGTTTGTTTGATTGATTGAATGTTTGATGGTTTGTTTGATAGATTATTTTATTGTTTGATTGATTGAATGTTTGATGGTTTGTTTGATTGATTGAATGTTTGATGGTTTGTTTGATAGATTGTTTTATTGTTTGATTGATTGAATGTTTGTTTGATTGATTAAATGTTTGATGGTTTGTTTGATAGATTGTTTTATTGTTTGATTGATTGAATGTTTGATGGTTTGTTTGATTGATTGAATGTTTGATGGTTTGTTTGGTATATTGTTTGATTGATTGAATGTTTGATGGTTTGTTTGATAGATTGTTTTATTGTTTGATTGATTGAATGTTTGATTGATTGAATGTTTGATGGTTTGTTTGATAGATTGTTTTATTGTTTGATTGATTGAATGTTTGATGGTTTGTTTGATTGATTGAATGTTTGATGGTTTGTTTGATTGATTGTTTTATTGTTTGATTGATTGAATGTTTGATGGTTTGTTTGTATTGATTGAATGTTTGATGGTTTGTTTGATTGAATGTTTGATGGTTTGTTTGATAGATTGTTTTATTGTTTGATTGATTGAATGTTTGATGGTTTGTTTGTTTGATTTAATGTTTGATAGATTGTTTTATTGTTTGATTGATTGAAGGTTTGATGGTTTGTTTGATTGATTTAATGTTTGATGGTTTGTTTGATTGATTGAATGTTTGATGGTTTGTTTGATAGATTATTTTATTGTTTGATTGATTGAATGTTTGATGGTTTGTTTGATTGATTGAATGTTTGATGGTTTGTTTGATTGATTGTTTTATTGTTTGATTGATTTATTGTTTGATTGTTTGATTGACAGTCCGACTGACTGACTGACAGTCCGACTGACAGTCCGACTGACTGACTGACAAACTTGAAATGCAGTAATACTATTATATCGATCAGGTGGGAATATATTGTATTGATCAGGTTAGTATATATTGTACCGATCAGGTATTATAGATCATGTGCATGCAATAAACTAAAAAAAATAACATTTTGACTGTTTCTCATTCATGTACTGTGCATAATCTGCTCCTGTGTTGTAGACACTGTGTTGCTCTGTACCTACCTGTTTTCCAATTTATTCGTCCATACATGATAAACACATTCATAAAGTAATAATATCTTGTATTGATAATATATCAATTCGTTTCACTTGGAAATACTACTACCTTATCAACCACCATGCCTGGCGCTAACGAACAAGTAAGTTATAACTACTGGTGTAGGTCCAGAAAACATTATTATAAAATACAGAATACTTTACAATGCAGAAAACTTGAAACTTTGATGAAATGAAGACATTTTTATTTCAAAATATGTTCAATAAACTGGGTGACAGTCATCAGTATCAACCATTGTTGCTGTGCATTGGACACATATGCTGGTAACATTCACAGTATAGGATTATGGTAATTTACCAAGACAATACCTTATAAAAAGTGAACACTGGCTGATGATAACCAACCATTGTTTCAGTGCATTTAGAAGTTTGCTGGTAACATTCACAGTATAGGATTATGGTAATTTACCAAGACAATACCTTATAAAAAGTGAACACTGGCTGATGATAACCAACCATTGTTTCAGTGCATTTAGGAGTTTGCTGGTAACATTCACAGTATAGGATTATGGTAATTTACCAAGACAATACCTTATAAAAAGTGAACACTGGAGGATAATCAACCAAGTTTGCTGGTAACATTCACAGTACAGGCACGTCACATGATCAACTACAGGGCATATCTTACTTGGTCTCTCGCATCGATGACTGCATTGTCCATTGATAAATGGATGAAGCGCCAGGTGATCTGTGGACCAAAAAATATCCAATACATGCTTCCAAAGTATATAAATAAGAGGCCAATGGACTGCATTAGAAAAGTGTGGTATGTTACCTACAGTATATACTTTTATAAACTGGGTGACTGTCAGCAACCATTGGTTCTGTACATTGTGGGGGGGGGGGGAATGTACATTGGTTTATCGACTAAACCTTACTAGGTTACCTCAGAGCTTTTCCTCACGATGTCAGAGATGCCTGCCAGGGTATCGACTGCAGTTTTCCTGTAGACCTGCTTGATCAAACCGAAGCACCAGTTGGGGCCAAACTTAGTGTGGCCTGTAATTAGGAAGTGGAGGCCAAGCTGCAGGTGCAGTCTGTGGATTGTACGCCAGGCACAATACCACAAGACGTAGTTGTTCTTGTTTTGGCCCGAGCAATTGTCGCAGTGCAGGTCGACTTTCGTTTCTCCAACGCCGTAATTGTTGAAGTAATGATGCAGATAGCTGATCACAGCATTGCTACCTGTAATGGGAAATATTAAAGGACACAATGAAAGGACAGTTTACAGACAGATAAAGTGACCAAGAGCTCTGCTATGGCTGGGAAGATGTTGGTATCTTGCAGTCTCTTACCCTTACTCGTGGCCATCCCTTCATCAATCAGGTAATTCACCTGCTTTGTCAGCCCTTCACGATGTACCCCAAACAGGCCACACTTGCGCGGTGTTGCAAAATACATCGGCCCAACTTGAAGAGGGTGAGAGGGGTAGTGCACCTGACGGAAGAAAGAAAAATGATACATTGAAATAATGTTGTAGTGTAGTAGTACAGTAGTGCTGTAGTGATTGTGATGGTGATTGCCGGTGTGGAAGGGCCTAGACTCAGCTGCAATTCCGCACAGGTCTTTTTGGTGGAAGCAGTCATCTCCTGCAACAGCTCGCACTCTCTCTTAACACGGGCCAGATGTTGTAATTGCACCTGCAATTTTTCTGTCTGCAATTTATCCGGCTTGCCAGCCGCTTGACTCAACTGGTAGTTGTTTTTGTAGCATTCCCAACACAAATCTGTCCTCGGTTTGGTGATTGTTATCTGGGGCAGAAGGGTTTTCCACAGCTGAAGAAATCTCCCCTGACCAACAACGCGATGTCCTAGAATAAAATATAAAAAAAAAAAAAATGACTCATTACATACACAATGACAGAGGATGGCTATTGGCTACTCAGGACTGGTGTACTTAATCAATTGATGTGTAAACACAAGTGGTTTATGGAATGTTAGATTGTTAATGTCTTTGTCTTGGTAATGGTACCCATTACATACACAATGACAGAGGATGGCTACTCAAGACTGGCGTACTTAATGCTGACATTTTACACAATTGATGTGTAAACACAAGTGGTTTATGGAATGGTAGATCGTTAATGTCTTTGTCTTGGTAATAGTACACATTACATACACAATGACAGAGGATGGCTACTCAAGACTGGCATACTTAATACTGAAATTTTACACAATTGATGTGTAAACACAAGTGGTTTATGGAATGTTAGATCGTTAATGTCTTTGTCTTGGTAATAGTACACATTACATATACACAATGCCAGTGGATGGCTACTCAAGACTGGTCTATGCTGCAAATTTACACAATTGATGTGTAAACACAAGTGGTTTATGGAGGGAGGCTTGAACTTAAGTGATGTCAATAAGTACATTGGAGAGATTGTATTGTGAGAAGGATATTTGATGAAAGCAGCTTGGCTCCTTCAACATTGCATTTCACAGTTGAACAGATCATGCTTATTATAGAACAGTAGAAAATTATCAACATTATGGAATGTTGCAGTCCAGACGGCTGTACCTCATGTCACCTCGTCCTATACATGGCAATGGGCCTGAGATAACCAAGAGCTTACTTGACTGCAGAAGAGTGGTGAGCAATAGTCTTAAGTATCTCTCCAGCTGCACAGCCTTCATGAAATAAATTAATAAATAACAAACACATACCTGCTTCCTCCCCAGCAGGTTTGTAGAGACGCCAGAGTGACGCTTTTGTCAGATTGCTTGGAAGTAACTTGGCACTGTAGTCTCTGTGGCCAGGTTGTCTACCAGGCAAGACAATAGAATTGACCTCTGCATAATTGGTGAGAAAATCCACAACACGTTGACAGTCTTCTTTACAGAGAAACTTTTTGTGAGTTCTCGGTTGTTTTTCTCTATCACGTGGTGTCAGTCCATTTGTCTTGTAGTGCTTGATAATAGCTTTGAAAAGTTCACAGCTTATCCTAAACAAAAAAAAATAACAATTTGAAATAATTATTATACACACATACACACAGTCCCTGCTAGAGCTAATGATAATGTCTTCAATACAGTCACGTGCTTTGCACTATATAGAATATTATTGTATAGTACTGCAGGTCTGGAAGAAATGTGAATCACTACCCACCTTCAAAAACACTCTCAAAGAACACCTACGGGGGACTGCAATTCAAAACTGGCCCCTACAAATGTCCTAACCCAGTTGTACAATAAAGACCAAGCATGGCTTTGTCAGTATTCCAATGTACAGCCCCACCCAACCCCACCCCACCCCACCTACCCAACCTCCTCCAATGTACAGTTTCTATGTCAAATGTATGTCAGTATTCCAATGTACAGTGTGTGTCCCCCCCTACCCAACCCCCCCCCCCCCACCTCCAATGTACAGCCCCACCCCACCTACCCAATCTCCCCAATGCACAGTTTCTATGTCAAATGTATATACACTCTTTTTCTGGATTGTTTTAGTATCACAAACAGTACTGTATTTGAAAATCTGGTATGTCATAAATGTATAGATGTAGCAGTACTGTCTATCTGTATGTCGTGTGTGTCATATGATGAATTGAAAATGGGGGACCCTGATGGAAACAAGACGAAAGTCTTTCTTAGGTCTGCATCCTCTTAACAATTGTATGTATTGAGCTGTACTGTACTGTACCCATTCTGCAATCTGTTAATAAACTTAATCAATCAAGGGTCTGCTATGACATCACTACTATGACAACACAACGTTCCAGAATGTACTACTAGCCTGTACTAACCGGTTCTACTGTGACATCACACTATGATTGCCATGACATTCATCTGAGTTTGTGCATACTACTAGGATGTTACAATCAGAATTACGTTTATTCTAATTGCGTGTCAAAAACGAGGATTTATCCCTCATAGTTACACATACACACAGAATAATAATGGCACAGACTTACCCATGGAGAAAGCAGAATGTTGCACGGCAGACCACGACGTTATGGAATCTGTAAACTGTCCGTGAAGCTTTGCGAATGGTGTTTACTCTCTTGGTGCTCTGTGTGACTTCAGAATCATTTATGCCTGTTTGTATAGCCGAGAGCAGACACATGTCCCTCTCTTTAGGCGTCAACGAGGCCATGTCCAGTCTGCTTTTGTATATCAATTCTTCCGACAGTTTTGTTGTACACGACAACGCCTGCCGTTCGGAATTCTCTTTCCGCTCTTTATAGCATTTGCAATCAAACGTTCTTATTTTTTCCAATTCTTCATTGGTGTCACTGTCTACGGTTACAACAGACATCATATCTTCGACATATCTCATCGTTAATTCCGTTGAATAGCCCGGTGTGACGGTCCCGCTGTGAACAGAATCATCCTCTAAATCTGATTGATCCGCGCGCTGCAATAAGTCATCTTCCTCTTCAGAATCATCCTCGCGCTGCTGTATCGGATCGATATCAGGCAATACGTCTTCTTCCGAATCTTCTTCTTCATCTGAAGAGTCCGGTTTGCGCGGTGGTTCGGGGACTGGACCTGGGTAAAAAAAGTCCATTAAGAACCCATTCATTAAATGCGATCCATCGATGGCTCTTCCTGAAGCAGATATTTTGTTGAGTTCAGCAGCGATCGTCTTTGCATCCATCTCTCAACGCAAGACACATTAAAAGTGTCACCAGGGCCCCGTTCCCCGTACCTGGTTCAACTAAGTCGATCAAGATGTCAACTTGCCTGCTGGATTGAATAATCAAATGAGATCTTGCTAGCGAAAATAATTAGTTAAACTGTTATACAAAATAACGATACGGCTCTCTTCCCATTGATTGATGTATGGTCGATCTTTTACTTATCTCCACTGTGGTGTAACAGGTTCTTCTTTTGACTTTCACGCAGACGACCGGGGTTCGAAACCTAGTCTTTCCCTTCTTTTTGCGATGTAGGAATAATTCAATTTGGTGCACGTTGAGAGCTATATAAAGAATGACATCCTCAATGCATGTAGATTTATAATATTTTAACTTAAAACTAGGCTACTTTGGCGTATAATCATTAATATTATATTCCAAAAAATTATATTGGAAACACGGGGTTTCGAACACCGGTCGCTGGGTTGGCAGGATTGAGCACTACCGCTGCGCCACTGTGCCAGATCGGATAAATTCATTGTTTATACATTAATGAACGAGACAAGATCCACAATCCACGCATAGACACTTCAATTTAATGCTTGAATGAAACACAATCCAGGCTCTCCATTAAACATCCACAGCGGAGAATATGAAAGGAATCAGAGCCAAACGAGCGATAGGTTTAAATCATTAAAAATATCCCCGCAGGATTCACATTTGCAATGCTGCGCGTTGTTAAAATAACCACATAATGTGTACATCGCACCGAGCGAGCGCCACGGTATATATAACGTGCATTATTTAGGACAAAGTGAATTTAGTATCAGCATTTTGGGTCTATTTTACATTTCAAAAGCCCCCTCTGGAAGAATGGAGCACAAAAACGTAATTCAGAATGGTATAAAGCAGATCCTAGACTGTGGGAATAATTTCAGGAAAGAGCTGTCACTTCTTTGCGGGGGCGTGGCTGTGCTTCATCCGGCTAACTTGAACTTAACCCTGCTCTCGACCAGGCTCAAACTTTTGGATCTGTTGTCATGGTGATTTGGACAATCCAGGTACGGGGAACGGGAAAGTCCGGCTTAAGTCAGACTTAACCGAATTTATCCGGCTAACTCAGTTATCCAGGTACGGGGAACGGGGCCCAGGTGCCAACAGGTGTATAGGTCTTGTGGGGGCGTTGCGCTGCGGGCTGCCTCTCCCCCCAAGGTTTAGATTCGATTCAAATGCAAATTGTTATTACGTCCCCGTTCCACTGAAATCATGTCGTGAACAGCCTATTTTTAAACAAAGGTTGTTACTATTTTTTTAGATATTCTAACTGTTCGTTTTTATAGTATATGTGCTTATACATTCAATTTATAATAATATGAAGAAGAAAAAAAACACACAAAAAAAAAAAAAAAAAAAACGATTTCACGTCTAGACGAGAAGGGGGCGGGCCGAGTTCTGGTCAGTAGCGCTGCCAGGTGTCACATATAGGGTTTTATAATATATACATGTTAAACTCTTCATTCTCTTCAGCCTGTGCATGTTGACACTCGGCTGTGTTATCAGAAAGCAAAGCATTAATGTTCACAGTTATGCTGATGACACCCAATAATTTATCTCGGTATCCCCAGATGATTTCAGCCCATTGTCACCTTGGTGAAGTGTATTTCTGACATAAATAATGGATGTAAGATTTCCTCCAGTTGAACGAGGATAAAACTGATATTTTAGTCATTAGGGAAAAGGAGAGAGAAACCGTCTGTAAAATTACAATCACTTGCACTCAACACCAAGGACCAGGTGAAAAACATTGGTATCATTAGGGACTCAGACTTACATTTGGAGGCCCACATCAGAAATGGCACAAAATCATCCTTTTACCATTCAAGGAATATTGTAAATTCGACCTCTTCTCTCTAAGGCTGATACTGAAAATATAATTCATGGTTTTATTACCAGCAAGCTTGATTACTGTCATGCTCTCCTGTCTATAAAAAAACAGTTAATTACAATTACACCCATTTTAAAGCCCCTGCATTTGTTGCCTGTTTTTTTGCCTGTTTTGGTTGTTTTAGAATATATTTTAAGATAATTGTATTGGTTTTTAAGGGGAGACACTGCAGGTGAATAGGGTACACAAATTAACTAATAGATATCACAATGAAACTTCCCCAGTTGATTACTTATATTAAGACAATACTTTTTTGGTATTACAAGTTTTCTGAAATTGTATGTTTAAATATGCAAATGAGGCATGATCTACTTAAATATGCACTAATTTGCATATAATTCCAGGACAGAAATCTGAACATTGGATAAAGCCATTTTCAAAATTATAGTTTCATTTTGTTGACATATTAGAGCCAAAGGTTATTACAGAGGGGATTTTGGATATCTCTTTTTATCACTCCATAAATCAGAAAACACTCCATTCAGTCAATTTTTATGGTAAAATTCCATATTTCGCCATGTTTTTAGGAATAAAATGTGATATAAATCAGGGTATGAATGCGATATCAACAAACCCTTCTGTAAATACCTTCAGAACATAGATATGAATAGAACTGGAAGGTTTGGTGTATGTGTGTGCTACTGAAGTGGAGATTTCTGGCTCAGAGTATGAGGAAAAACTCTTAAAACTCATTTTTGGGAAAACGCCTTCAAAGTTCTGTATTGTAAAATGCCATACTTTTTTTTTTAAACAGATATTTACAAACACAATACGTAATCAAACCATTAGTAATAGACAACCTAAACACATGCCTGATAACTGAATAATAATAATAATGATGTTATTGAACTGAACAGAACTACACACAGGCTACAAACAGTGTAGTACAGTGTAGTACCCCCTAATAGGCAAAACATATTTGAATAGATATCACAATTTGTTATGTACATATAAACTAAGAAAAAATATATTGCAAGTTTTCTGAAATTTATGTTTATATATGCAAATGAGGCACTTCCCCATTAAATATGTGCACATTTATGGATGCAATAAGGCAAAATGATGTAAAATAAACAACTAAATGTGTGTTATTGACGTTTTATTGTCACTAGTTTCATAGAAGACATGTTTAGGAAGCAAAATATAACAAAATCTCAAAATCAACAAAAAAAGTATATTTGACTATTCACCTGCAGTGTCTCGCCTTAAATGACTAAGTGGTAATGCACCTGCCTATTTATCTGAAATGCTTTTTAGGTATGTGCCCGGCAGAACCCTTAGATCCTCTGACACTGGCCTCTTCACTGTTCAACAGTCTAGAACACAAAGGTGTAGTGTTTACGGTCCGAGTCATTGGACGATCTACAGGTTTCTGAATCTGTGGACGTTTTTTAAAGAAATCTTAAGACACTGGATCTCTCTCTAGACCTCTATAGGCCTATAGAGTTTTATAATACATACATGTTGAACTGGAGGACCTCTTTATAGAGTTTTATAATATATATGTTAAACTGGAGGAGCTCTCTATATATATATTTAATACATGTTAAACTGTATGTCCGCTTTATAGAGTTGTATACTATCTACATGTTAAACTGGTTGACCTCTATATAGAGTTGTACAATATCTTCATGTTAAACTGGATGACCTCTATATAGCGTTTTATAATATATACATGTTAAACTGTGGGACCTCTATATATAGTTTTATACTATCTACATGTTAACACTTTGGTCGCCGGCCAGAAATCCGGAAATGACTGTGCCTGGCCAGGATTCCTGGGCGATTTTAGCATATCTCATGATCTTAGCGGAGCTATTTCTATATTTTATATTATAACTATGGGGAAATGGTTTGGCTCATTTGACGATGCCGACGAGTTGATGTACACTATGAAAAAAACCGTTTGTTTCTGCATGTCTTCGTTCGCTCACAATTACAAGTTAGGGGGGGGTGATAATAGTTACTGAACGTGTTATAAAGCAATTTAGACTGGGATGGATGGATGGATGGTTTGTTTGATAGATTGTTTTATTGTTTGATTGATTGAATGTTTGTTTGATTGATTGAATGTTTGATGGTTTGTTTGATAGATTTTTTATTGTTTGATTGATTTAATGTTTGATGGTTTGTTTGATTGATTGAAAGTTTGATGGTTTGTTTGATAGATTGTTTTATTGTTTTATTGATTGAATGTTTGTTTGATTGATTGAATGTTTGATGGTTTGTTTGATAGATTGTTTTATTGTTTGATTGAATGTTTGATGGTTTGTTTGATTGATTGAATGTTTGATGGTTTGTTTGATATATTGTTTTATTGTTTGATTGATTGAATGTTTGTTTGATTGATTGAATGTTTGAAGGTTGTTTGATAGATTGTTTTATTGTTTGATTGATTGAATGTTTGTTTGATTGAATGTTTGATGGTTTGTTTGATAGATTGGTTTATTGTTTGATTGATTGAATGTTTGTTTGATTGAATGTTTGATGGTTTGTTTGATAGATTGGTTTATTGTTTGATTGATTGAATGTTTGATGGTTTGTTTGATAGATTGTTTTATTGTTTGATTGATTGAATGTTTGTTTGATTGATTAAATGTTTGATGGTTTGTTTGATAGATTGTTTTATTGTTTGATTGATTGAATGTTTGATGGTTTGTTTGATTGATTGAATGTTTGATGGTTTGTTTGATAGATTGTTTTATTGTTTGATTGATTGAATGTTTGATGATTTGTTTGATAGATTGTTTTATTGTTTGATTGATTGAATGTTTGATGGTTTGTTTGATTGATTGAATGTTTGATGGTTTGTTTGATAGATTGTTTTATTGTTTGATTGATTGAATGTTTGTTTGATTGATTGAATGTTTGATGGTTTGTTTGATATATTGTTTTATTGTTTGATTGATTGAATGTTTGATGGTTTGTTTGATTGATTGAATGTTTGATGGTTTGTTTGATAGATTGTTTTATTGTTTTATTGATTGAATGTTTGTTTGATTGATTGAATGTTTGATGGTTTGTTTGATAGATTGTTTTATTGTTTGATTGAATGTCTGATGGTTTGTTTGATTGATTGAATGTTTGATGGTTTGTTTGATATATTGTTTTATTGTTTGATTGATTGAATGTTTGTTTGATTGATTGAATGTTTGAAGGTTGTTTGATAGATTGTTTTATTGTTTGATTGATTGAATGTTTGTTTGATTGATTGAATGTTTGATGGTTTGTTTGATAGATTGGTTTATTGTTTGATTGATTGAATGTTTGTTTGATTGAATGTTTGATGGTTTGTTTGATAGATTGGTTTATTGTTTGATTGATTGAATGTTTGATGGTTTGTTTGATTGATTGAATGTTTGATGGTTTGTTTGATAGATTGTTTTATTGTTTGATTGATTGAATGTTTGATGGTTTGTTTGATTGATTGAATGTTTGATGGTTTGTTTGATAGATTGTTTTATTGTTTGATTGATTGAATGTTTGTTTGATTAAATGTTTGATGGTTTGTTTGATAGATTGTTTTATTGTTTGATTGATTGAATGTTTGATGGTTTGTTTGATTGATTGAATGTTTGATGGTTTGTTTGATAGATTGTTTTATTGTTTGATTGATTGAATGTTTGATGATTTGTTTGATAGATTGTTTTATTGTTTGATTGAATGTTTGATGGTTTGTTTGATTGATTGAATGTTTGATGGTTTGTTTGATAGATTGTTTTATTGTTTGATTGATTGAATGTTTGTTTGATTGATTGAATGTTTGATGGTTTGTTTGATATATTGTTGTATTGTTTGATTGATTGAATGTTTGATGGTTTGTTTGATTGATTGAATGTTTGATGGTTTGTTTGATAGATTGTTTTATTGTTTTATTGATTGAATGTTTGTTTGATTGATTGAATGTTTGATGGTTTGTTTGATAGATTGTTTTATTGTTTGATTGAATGTTTGATGGTTTGTTTGATTGATTGAATGTTTGATGGTTTGTTTGATATATTGTTTTATTGTTTGATTGATTGAATGTTTGTTTGATTGATTGAATGTTTGAAGGTTGTTTGATAGATTGTTTTATTGTTTGATTGATTGAATGTTTGTTTGATTGAATGTTTGATGGTTTGTTTGATAGATTGGTTTATTGTTTGATTGATTGAATGTTTGTTTGATTGAATGTTTGATGGTTTGTTTGATAGATTGGTTTATTGTTTGATTGATTGAATGTTTGATGGTTTGTTTGATAGATTGTTTTATTGTTTGATTGATTGAATGTTTGTTTGATTGATTAAATGTTTGATGGTTTGTTTGATAGATTGTTTTATTGTTTGATTGATTGAATGTTTGATGGTTTGTTTGATTGATTGAATGTTTGATGGTTTGTTTGATAGATTGTTTTATTGTTTGATTGATTGAATGTTTGATGATTTGTTTGATAGATTGTTTTATTGTTTGATTGATTGAATGTTTGATGGTTTGTTTGATTGATTGAATGTTTGATGGTTTGTTTGATAGATTGTTTTATTGTTTGATTGATTGAATGTTTGTTTGATTGATTGAATGTTTGATGGTTTGTTTGATATATTGTTTTATTGTTTGATTGATTGAATGTTTGATGGTTTGTTTGATTGATTGAATGTTTGATGGTTTGTTTGATAGATTGTTTTATTGTTTTATTGATTGAATGTTTGTTTGATTGATTGAATGTTTGATGGTTTGTTTGATAGATTGTTTTATTGTTTGATTGAATGTCTGATGGTTTGTTTGATTGATTGAATGTTTGATGGTTTGTTTGATATATTGTTTTATTGTTTGATTGATTGAATGTTTGTTTGATTGATTGAATGTTTGAAGGTTGTTTGATAGATTGTTTTATTGTTTGATTGATTGAATGTTTGTTTGATTGATTGAATGTTTGATGGTTTGTTTGATAGATTGGTTTATTGTTTGATTGATTGAATGTTTGTTTGATTGAATGTTTGATGGTTTGTTTGATAGATTGGTTTATTGTTTGATTGATTGAATGTTTGATGGTTTGTTTGATTGATTGAATGTTTGATGGTTTGTTTGATAGATTGTTTTATTGTTTGATTGATTGAATGTTTGATGGTTTGTTTGATTGATTGAATGTTTGATGGTTTGTTTGATAGATTGTTTTATTGTTTGATTGATTGAATGTTTGTTTGATTAAATGTTTGATGGTTTGTTTGATAGATTGTTTTATTGTTTGATTGATTGAATGTTTGATGGTTTGTTTGATTGATTGAATGTTTGATGGTTTGTTTGATAGATTGTTTTATTGTTTGATTGATTGAATGTTTGATGATTTGTTTGATAGATTGTTTTATTGTTTGATTGAATGTTTGATGGTTTGTTTGATTGATTGAATGTTTGATGGTTTGTTTGATAGATTGTTTTATTGTTTGATTGATTGAATGTTTGTTTGATTGATTGAATGTTTGATGGTTTGTTTGATATATTGTTGTATTGTTTGATTGATTGAATGTTTGATGGTTTGTTTGATTGATTGAATGTTTGATGGTTTGTTTGATAGATTGTTTTATTGTTTGATTGATTGCATGTTTGTTTGATTGATTAAATGTTTGATGGTTTGTTTGATAGATTGTTTTATTGTTTGATTGATTGAATGTTTGATGGTTCGTTTGATTGATTGAATGTTTGATGGTTTGTTTGATAGATTGTTTTATTGTTTGATTGATTGAATGTTTGATGGTTTGTTTGATTGATTGAATGTTTGATGGTTTGTTTGATAGATTGTTTTATTGTTTGATTGATTGAATGTTTGATTGATTGAATGTTTGATGGTTTGTTTGATATATTGTTATATTGTTTGATTGATTGAATGTTTGATGGTTTGTTTGATAGATTGTTTTATTGTTTGATTGATTTAATGTTTGATGGTTTGTTTGATTGATTGAACGTTTGATGGTTTGTTTGATAGATTGTTTTATTGTTTGATTGATTGAATGTTTGATGGTTTGTTTGATTGATTGAATGTTTGATGGTTTGTTTGATTGAATGTTTGATGGTTTGTTTGATAGATTGTTTTATTGTTTGATTGATTGAATGTTTGATGGTTTGTTTGTTTGATTGAATGTTTGATAGATTGTTTTATTGTTTGATTGATTGAATGTTTGATGGTTTGTTTGATTGATTTAATGTTTGATGGTTTGTTTGATTGATTGAATGTTTGATGGTTTGTTTGATAGATTGTTTTATTGTTTGATTGATTGAATGTTTGATGGTTTGTTTGATTGATTGAATGTTTGATGGTTTGTTTGATAGATTGTTTTATTGTTTGATTGATTGAATGTTTGTTTGATTGATTGAATGTTTGAAGGTTGTTTGATAGATTGTTTTATTGTTTGATTGATTGAATGTTTGTTTGATTGATTGTTTGATGGTTTGTTTGATAGATTGGTTTATTGTTTGATTGATTGAATGTTTGTTTGATTGAATGTTTGATGGTTTGTTTGATATATTGTTTTATTGTTTGATTGATTGAATGTTTGATGGTTTGTTTGATTGATTGAATGTTTGAAGGTTTGTTTGATAGATTGTTTTATTGTTTGATTGATTGAATGTTTGATGGTTTGTTTGATTGATTGAATGTTTGATGGTTTGTTTGATAGATTGTTTTATTGTTTGATTGATTGAATGTTTGTTTGATTGATTAAATGTTTGATGGTTTGTTTGATATATTGTTTTATTGTTTGATTGATTGAATGTTTGATGGTTTGTTTGATTGATTGAATGTTTGATGGTTTGTTTGATAGATTGTTTTATTGTTTGATTGATTGAATGTTTGATGGTTTGTTTGATTGATTGAATGTTTGATGGTTTGTTTGATAGATTGTTTTATTGTTTGATTGATTGAATGTTTGATGGTTTGTTTGATTGATTGTTTGATGGTTTGTTTGATATATTGTTTTATTGTTTGATTGATTGAATGTTTGATGGTTTGTTTGATAGATTGTTTTATTGTTTGATTGATTGAATGTTTGATGGTTTGTTTGATTGATTGAATGTTTGATGGTTTGTTTGATTGAATGTTTGATGGTTTGTTTGATAGATTGTTTTATTGTTTGATTGATTGAATGTTTGATGGTTTGTTTGTTTGATTGAATGTTTGATAGATTGTTTTATTGTTTGATTGATTGAATGTTTGATGGTTTGTTTGATTGATTTAATGTTTGATGGTTTGTTTGATTGATTGAATGTTTGATGGTTTGTTTGATAGATTGTTTTATTGTTTGATTGATTGAATGTTTGATGGTTTGTTTGATTGATTGAATGTTTGATGGTTTGTTTGATTGATTGTTTTATTGTTTGATTGATTTATTGTTTGATTGTTTGATTGTTTGATTGACAGTCCGACTGACTGACTGACAGTCCGACTGACAGTCCGACTGACAGTCTGACTGACAGTCTGACTGACTGACTGACAAACTTGAAATGCAGTAATACTATTATATCGATCAGGTGGGAATATATTGTATTGATCAGGTTAGTAGATATTGTACCGATCAGGTATTATAGATCATGTGCATGCAATAAACAAAAAAAAATAACATTTTGACTGTTTCTCATTCATGTACTGTGCATAATCTGCTCCTGTGTTGTAGACCTCATTTTCTACTTCTAAATTACTATACTATGTTATTTGATATTTGATTTGATACTATCTTGTCTAGCACAGTCTCTGGAGCGTAACAGTAAGAAGCATTTTGTATGAAAGTATTCTGTACTTCTGTATGACAACTATTAAAGAAACTTGAAACTTGAACTTGAGACACTGTGTTGCTCTGTACCTACCTGTTTTCCAATTTATTCGTCCATACATGATAAACACATTCATAAAGTAATAATATCTTGTATTGATAATATATCAATTAGTTTCACTTGGAAATACTACTACCTTATCAACCACCATGCCTGGCGCTAACGAACAAGTAAGTTATAACTACTGGTGTAGGTCCAGAAAACATTATTATAAAATACAGAATACTTTACAATGCAGAAAACTTGAAACTTTGATGAAATGAAGACATTTTTATTTCAAAATATGTTCAATAAACTGGGTGACAGTCATCAGTACCACCCATTGTTGCTGTGCATTAGACACATATGCTGGTAACATTCACAGTATAAAATTATGGTAATTTACCAAGACAATACCTTATAAAAAGTGAACACTGGCTGATGATAACCAACCATTGTTTCAGTGCATTTAGAAGTTTGCTGGTAACATTCACAGTATAGGATTATGGTAATTTACCAAGACAATACCTTATAAAAAGTGAACACTGGCTGATGATAACCAACCATTGTTTCAGTGCATTTAGGAGTTTGCTGGTAACATTCACAGTATAGGATTATGGTAATTTACCAAGACAATACCTTATAAAAAGTGAACACTGGAGGATAATCAACAATTTTTTCAGTGCATTTAGAAGTTTGCTGGTAACATTCACAGTATAGGATTATGGTAATTTACCAAGACAATACCTTATAAAAAGTGAACACTGGAGGATAACCAACCAAGTTTGCTGGTAACATTCACAGTACAGGCACGTCACATGATCAACTACAGGGCATATCTTACTTGGTCTCTCGCATCGATGACTGCATTGTCCATTGATAAATGGATGAAGCGCCAGATGATCTGTGGACCAAAAAATATCCAATACATGCTTCCAAAGTATATAAATAAGAGGCCAATGGACTGCATTTAAAAAGTGTGGTATGTTACCTACAGTATATACTTTTATAAACTGGGTGACTGTCAGCAACCATTGGTTCTGTGCAAACGGTAAAAATGAGGGGGGAAAAAGATAAATAAAAAAATAAACTATATACACACACAATGCAAATGATGAACGGAGTCGACACAGCTAGATCGCTAACATACCGTCTCATCTGCAAGTGGTCCAAACATGCCTATGCAATATCGACAACCGTGGCCCAAATACATGTGTTCAACGCATTTGTCTTGTACAGAAAACAGTGCAACTACCCATACACTATACTATACTACACTATACTACACTATACTACTCTCAGCTAGCTATACTATGTACCGGTACACATGGTTCTGTCTGTATCACACAATGATGGATTATTTAGAAGTAATCTGTACTTCTGTGTGCCGGATTATTTAGAAGTAGTCTGTACTTCTGTATGACAACTAATAAAGAAACTCTTTAGAGAAATCCCTCTTTGTGTGGTACAGAGTGAAGCATTTGTCACGATGCAGGGGGACTTTGCACAATGTGCAAAAATATCTGGTCTCACTCCTGAGGCCACGCCTACTGCAGACCTGACATTTCCTACATGGTAGCTTTTGCTTGGGGGTGGCTTTGTATGCAACCATTACATGCTTCCCAAAGCCACCCACTAATCTGCTCTGCGGGTCCCCCGGTGGGGCCCTAGGGTCGCACTGCCCGTCACGCCCCAACTGCTCAGCCCCTGCCTCCTCCTCCTCCTCACCCCCTGCCTCCGCCTCACCCCCACCCCCTGCCTCCGCCTCCGCCTCCTCCTCCTCTGTCACCCCAGGAATCTTCAACTTCTGAACCCCTGTGTAGGTCCGCGCCACAGCCCTGTTGAACCGGAAGAGGTTGTAATAATGCCCTTGTGGGTGCCTGATTTTGTACAAGACAAAAGCGTTGAACATACATATTTGGATCAGATACATCACAAACTTTTTGGTCCACTTTCCAGTCTTACGTGCAGCCGGATAGTACGATATATTCTGATCCAACTGGTCGACGCCGTTCATGAATTTATTGTAACACATGATGGTTGACGGCTTGAGCATCTCCACCCTCACCGCTTTGCCCTTCTTCTGCTTCTGCCACACTTTTGCCATTTCCATGGTGTCCTCGTGGAAGCTGGTGATGGTCTTCACGATCCTTTTATCGCGCCATGCCACGATCATGACCTGCTTATTGTTGACAGCAATGCGCTCCCCCACACC